>NC_025993.2:6544567-6659125 GCF_000442705.2 Elaeis guineensis
TCAGCAATGGTACCCGACGACCGGATAGGTCGAATAATCGCAATCGCAACATTCAGAACCTACGTGAATATGGTTACCGTATAATTCATCCCTTTTGACCCCTGTGTTTAGGATGACTCAGGGTTAAACTGTCAACCCTAATGATATCATCCGAATCGTGCTCAACTCAATTAGTCCTGTGACTCCTCACTAGGACTACCCTGGCCAAGGTTTTGCTAAATTGAAACACGACTGTACACAGCTCCTAACTGGAGTGGTCAATCCCATCTTGACACCACGCACCGACAAGTCAAGTACTTGACTACACCAGCAACCTTCCGTCACTGAATTAGAAATTCAGGTAGTCCAGTGCCTAAGTGCAGTGAGTTGCTTGCAAGTCACCGTGGCGGTCTCAGGTCGGAGAGACATTTATACCCATATCCCATCAGAGCAAATCTTGACAGCAGAAATAGCTCCGGAGTTGGTCATGTTCAGTGCAGATGTACCATTACATCTCACCTGTATGCCCATACCAGTGTCTCCACACTCTTTGGTTATGAGGACAACCAACCCATATGGCACACAATGACCTATGCTCGATAAATATTGTCGTCCTTGGTAACAACGTATCATTTGGTCGCGAACATGTTTAAGGACTAAACGACAAATCCTCCTTTGTCGAGTCTAAATAGTCCTAAGGACTTCATCACAACACAGGAGTTCATTAGAAGATGAAATATTGTGATGAAAAAATACCAAAATACTTTTATTTATTTATAATTCATGTACTAATACAAAAGGAGCACAACCGTCAACAGGCTGACGATTGGCTTTGGGACACTATTCCCACAATCTCCCACTTGGCCTAAAGCCTATCGGTGCAGTATCTAATACCCATCTTCGACTTGTAGTCGTTGAACTCCTTCACCGCAATGGCTTTAGTGAATGGATCGGCCAGGTTCTCCTTCCCGTCGATCTTCTGAAGGTCGACGTCACCTCGATCCACGATCTCCCGGATGAGATGGTAGCGGCGCAGGAATATGCTTCGTCCGCTGGTGTGCCTTTGGTTCCTTCGCCTGAGCAATGGCTCCAGAGCTGTCGCAGTAGAGCAGAACTGGACCAACAAGGGAGGGTGCTACTCCGAGCTCGGTGATGAATTTCCTCAGCCACACCGCTTCTTTGGCAGCATCTGATGCAGCAATATACTCCGCCTCGCATACTGAATCAGCCACAGTGTGCTGCTTGGAACTCTTCCAGCAGACAGCCCCACCATTAAGGGTAAAAATAAATCCTGACACACTCTTGCTATCATCTCGATCAGACTGGAAACTAGAGTCTGTAAACCCTATAAGTCTCAAGTCCGATTCACCATATATAAGCCACTGGTCTTAGTATTTCTCAATACTTCAGGATGGTTTTAACAACCTTCCAGTGATTCTCTCCTGGATCAGATTGGTATCTACTCACTACCCCTAGTGAGTATGCCACATCTGATCGTGTACATGTCATGGCGTACATGATAGATCCCACTGCCGAAGCATATGGAATCCTACCCATACGCTCTCTCTCTTGAGGTGTTGTCGGACAATCCCTCTTCGAGAGAGAAATTCCATGGCCTATCGGTAGATAGCCTTTCTTGGAATTTTCCATGCTGAACCTTTTCAGCATAGTATCAATGTACGTGGACTGGGATAAGCCAAGCAACTTTTTGGATCTATCCCTATAGATCCTCATCCCTAGGATGTAGGAAGCTTCTCCCAGATCCTTCATGGAGAACTGTGACGATAGCCAAATCTTTATTCCCTGTAATGCAGGGACATCATTCCCGATTAAGAGAATGTCATCCACATACAATACAAGAAATACTACTGCTGGACCATTAGCCCACTTATAAATGCAGGGTTCTTTTCCGTTCTTAACGAAGTCATACGTTTTGATCGTCCTATCAAAACGTATGTTCCAACTCCGAGATGCCTGCTTAAGTCCATAAATGGACCTCTGTAGCTTGCACACCTTAGATTCATCTGTGGATGTGAACCCTTCAGGTTGTATCATATACACCTCTTCGTCCAGCTCTCCGTTTAGGAAAGCTGTCTTCACATCCATCTGCCAGATTTCATAGTCCAGATGGGCAGCTGTCGCAAGCATAATCCGAATGGATTTGAGCATTGCCACAGGAGAAAACATCTCGTCATAGTCTATACCATAACGTTGACGATATCCCTTGGCAACCAGACGGGCTTTATAGGTCTCCACCTTTCTGTCTGCGCCCCTCTTCCTTTTGAAGACCCACTTACACCCTATGAGTTTTACTCCTTCGGATGGGTCAACCAATGTCCACACATCGTTGACCTTCATGGACTCCATTTCGGATTTCATGGCCTCTAGCCATTTTTCAGAGTCAGGTCTCTGCATTGCATCCATGTAGGTGATCGGATCCTCATCATTTTCATCAAGTTCGATAGGATCACCATCCCGGACCAAGAAACCATAATATCTGTCCGGTTGATGTGGTACTCTACCAGACCGCCTTAAGGGTGCATAATCAATGGGCTCCGGATCTGATCTAATCAAATCCGATTCAGGTTCAGTAACATGTGTCGGTTTTTTCACCTGTCGAACTTCGTCAAGTTCGACTTTAGAGGCAACAGTTCCTTCACTAAGGAACTCCTTTTCTAAAAAGATTGTCTTAAGGCTGACAAACACCTTTTGCTCATCAGCAAGGTAGAAATAATATCCTTTGGTCTCTTTTGGGTACCCTATAAAATTATACTTGTCAGACCTAGGTCCAAGCTTGTCTGTAATTAAACGTTTAACATAAGCCGGACACCCCCAAACCCTAAGGTGCGATAGTATTGGCTTACGTCCTATCCATATCTCATATGGCGTTTTGGCTTACAGACTTACTCGGAACTCTATTTAGAAGGTAACAAGCCGATTCGAGCGCATATCCCCAGAGGGAGATCGGCAGACCAGCAAACCCCATCATGGATCGAATCATGTCTAATAGGGTCCGATTCCTCCTTTCAGACACACCATTATGCTGTGGTATTCCAAGAGGAGTCCACTGAGAGAGAATCCCATTCTCTCCTAGATACGTCAGAAACTCATTGGAAAGGTATTCACCTCCTCGATCAGATCGAAGAGTTTTAATACACTTCTCAGTTTATTTTTCTACCTCATTTCGGAATAGTTTGAACATTTCAAATGATTCCGACTTATGCTTCATTAAATAGACATACCCATACCTAGATAGGTCGTCTGTGAAGGTTATGAAGTAGAAAAATCCACCTCTTGCACTTGAGCTCATGGGTCCACATACATCAGAATATACCAGACCTAAGAGTTCACTGGCTCGCTCACCTTTTCCAGTAAAAGGTGACTTGGTCATCTTTCCAAGAAGACAGGACTCACAGGTTGGAAGTGATTCACAATCACTAACTTCAAGAATTCTTTCTTGAGCCAACCTGTTTATCCTGTTCTTATTGATATGACCTAGCCTACAGTGCCAAAGGTAGACTTCTGACACATTATCTATTCTAGAGCGTTTACCAAATTTTTGAACCACATTAACAGGCTGTGATAGTAAGTAAATTCCATTATTTAATTGTCCAACAAATATTGTAACACCATTCAAAATGATATTGCAAATATTTTTTTTTATTAAAAAATCATAACCGTACATGGCCAAAAGGCCTACAGAAATAATATTTAATAAAAAACTTGGACAATAGTGACATTCACTCAGAATTACATTACGAGAATTGATTACAAGACTCATGATTCCTAAAGCTAGAACTGGAACTTTGCTTCCATCTCTAACATTCAGGAACCTCTCGCCTTCATCAAATCTTCTACTGACCTGCAGACCCTGCATCGAATTACAAATATGATAAGGGCTTCCGGTATCCAATACCCAGGCAGTAGTATCACAAATCGAAAAGTTGCAAGGAGTTATCATATAATTACCTTGCTTCTTCTTTGGCCTGTTCGGGTCCAGGGAGGCAATGTATTGAGGACAGTTCCTCTTCCAATGCCCGTGCTTCTTGCAAAAGAAGCACTCCGCCTGGCTCTGGTCATGCTTGCGCTTCTTGGTCTGACCCCGTGCTACTGTCCCAGCATGAGATTGCACCTTCTTATTTTTCTTCTTCTTGTTCTTCTTCCCCTTCCCAAAGGGTTGACGACGAGAAGAAAACCCTCCCACTACATTCACCGACTCCTTATGGAGTTGGTGATCCTTCTCAAAGTTCTGCAGCAACCCCAACTTTCCGTGGTAGTTTACTGCAGGCTTTGTCATTCGAAAATGAGTAAGGAATGGGAGGAAGGACTTGGGCAAGGAATTAAGGATCGCATCCTTACCGAGCTGCTCGTGCAGAGGAAAGCCCAATTTGCTTAGGCGCTCAATCATCTCGATCATATACAGTACATGATCAGTGACTGAGGCCCCATCCCTCATCCGAGCATTGAAAATAGCACAACTAGTTTTGTGCCTTTCAACGTCGTCAGGCGTGCCAAAGGAGTCGTTCAACATTTGAAGCATCTCCTGTGGCTGGGCGTTCTCAAACCTTCGGCTGAACTCATCATTCATTGCTGCCAGCATAATACATCGAACGGTGGTGCGGTCATTGAGCCACTTCAAGTAAGTGTCTCAGATCGCTTTATTAGCGTTCGGAGCTGGCTCCTCAGGTGCTGGATCCGTTACTACATAAAGGATTCGCTCATGCTCAAGGACGATTTTCAATTTTCGATACCAGCTATCGAAATTGGGTCCCATGAGCTTGTCATTATCTAATAATGACCGGAGCGATAGGGTAGTGGCCATAGCTGCTTAAAGGAAAACGAGACCTCTATTAGTACATAAATTAATACTCAAGACTTGGACTTTAGTCTAAAGTTTTTCCCAATATTTTTACGAACTGGTAGCCTCATCCTCCAATTCGAGGAATTACTTTAATTCCTTAATGGGTACTAGAATCCACACAGACTACACACGAGCCCAACTTTGATTGGTCAACCCATGTGCATCTATGGGTAGGTTCTTAACCAGTTGTTTCTCTAAATAACTTCTAGTAATTTATTTTGCCCCAGAACCTAATCAGTAGGCTTTGGCCTCCACTGAGAAGATCTGGTTAGGTCCAACCATTAACATGACTTAATTTAGTGAATCGGACCAATAAATGATCAGGCCCGACTTTGGCCGGCCAACCTAACCACCATCAGAAAGACTCAATCAAATTATCATATTATGAATAATAATTCCATTAGCCAATGAGCACCAGGCCTTTGGGCCTCCAATGATCATTGAACTAATGGACTCATTATCATTCACTTAATGGGAGGCTATGACTTAGTTATCATTATAACTTAATCATTTTAGGGACCTAATAATTTTGAGGATTTTATTAAAGAATAGTAGAGAAGAAATCATCCAGCCAATTTCAATCCTCCCACTGACTTCACCAAGTCAGATTAAAAAGGATTTAATTAAAGCTGGCATTAGGAGCACCTAAATCAGTCTTACTGATTTACCTAATGACATGGGTGAGCTCTAATCACCAAGTGATCTAATCAAAATCTAACTTACCAGATTGGTCAGGTAAGTGAGATCAGTGGTGGGGATTTGCCATTAACTCGTCAATGATCGAATCAATGCGAGTAGCTCCCGCTTAAGAACCACTGGTCAAAACTGCCGAACTTACCTTAGACACCAACCGGTTCATTAGTTTTAATTTTGATCAACTTAGTAAATAGAGCTCCACCGTGTAGCCATAAATTAAGTCCATCTTGGTCTAGTTAAAGACATAGACCCATTCAACTACAACTATTGAAGTTGAGTCTAGAGTATCCTTGACCTAATCTAATTCAACTTTTGATTAGATTTGACCAATTACTCCAATTAGTCTATTTTTTTAAACTAACCTTAGGTCTAACCCAATTATGGACCTAATTCATCTAACCCATTGATCCAAAAATTTATGCAATTGTCTTAGGTCTTAATTCACAATTCTAGACCTACTAGACAACACTTAATTCTTTTAATTAAGTACTTGGGCTGATGGGTCAGGGTTTGGCATTTCGAAAATAATTTTCAAATTTGAAAGATTTTATTTTCTGTTCACCAAATGTGTTAACTCATTTCACAAACGGGTCAGCACATTTCATAAACAGCAATTCTATTGCTCATTTCATAACAGAAAATAACTCAAAATAAATCACAAATTTTCTTTTAGATCTAATCTAACACATTCATGATAAATTTCTTAATTAAGTCCTTTCGCTGCTTCATCGGCATGGGATATAATTGCATCGGCACCCCTACCGCCATAGGAGACCCCATCGAATGGGAAGAGAGGGCCTTTAAACCCTACTTTTCTCCTATGACCGGACGGCCATGGCAACCAACCCAATTAGATTACGTGCTACTTGGATCATGTATATCTAAATATACAAATTTCAAAATTTAAATTTTGAATTTCAAATTTTAAATTTCAAATTTTAAATTTCAAATTTGAGATTTCAACCAAATTTCAAATTTCGAATTTTCAATCTTTGAATTTTAAATTTTGAATTTTGAATTTCAAATTTCAAATTTCAAATTTCAAATTTCAAATTTTAAATTTGAGATTTCAACCAAATTTTAAATTTCAAATTTTGAATTTTGAATTTTAAATTTTAAATTTCGAATTTCAAATTTCAAATTTCAAATTTGAGATTTCAACCAAATTTCAAATTTCAAATTTTGAATTTCAAATTTGAAACTTCTAACAAATTTTAAATTTTAAATTTCAAATCTTTTTGAATTTCGAATTTTAAATTTTGAATTTCAAATTTAAACTTATAGATTACACCTTAATCTACGCATGCATATGTATATCATATTCTAGAACCTGCTCTGATACCAATTGAAGCGAAAATTTAGTGCAGGGACAAAATGGTAATTTTAAAACTTTTTCAAAATTACTATTTTACAGCGGAATTATTAATTAATCTCATTAATTAATACTAATTAACTCTACACTAGGATCTAAATATGATACAACTACATGCATTTAAATTTGAAATTCAAATTTGAATCAGTAAACGTTTTACAGTACTGTGTTCAGAATACATCACCTTTTGCGGGTAGTCGATCACCGCAATCTGATCACCGTCAGAGGGCTCTGATCATCACGTCATAGCCACCCAACTGTCTGGCCTCTGCGGATCGTCCACACGAAGCTCCTGTCTGATCAGCTCCTCACGAATGCTAGTTCGTGATTTCATCCTTTTGATGACAGATGTTGATCAAACTCTTTCGATCGATGTGTGCCGACTTCTCGGATGCTCTGAATCGTCTGCACAGTTACTTGAGAGGCTGATGGATCTCTCTCTAAAATTTGGTGGACTCACGACACTCGTGGCACACCAATCTCACTTCCCGAACCCTAGGTAGAAACCCTAGGGTACACACCAAAAACCCTGCGCCCAATTTTCTCTCTTTTCTTTCTTTTTCTCTCGGAAGGTTTTGGACCTTCACCTTGCGCAGGAGCCTTCCTCACACCCCAAAGTTTCTCTCCTAATTTTTCTACGCACGTCCCACCTTTCTCCTCTTTTTAAAATAACGTCGAACGTGTCTTATCCGCGTGAGAGGATAAAGACAAGAGGTTACACATTTGAATTCAAATCAAATTTGAATTCAAACGAAAACCAACTTATCCCTATCCTTTTGGGCGTGAGAAGAGAAGGGGCGTGGCTCTTTGTGCGTGAAAAAGTTTCACGAGAAACCTTTTCTCGTGTAAGTAATGTGACGCACAAAATGGATAAGGATGAAAGGGCAAGTGATAAGTAATCCATTCAAATTCAAACATGCTTTGAATTTGAATGGCTAACTAATTAATTTATCCATCCATATGGCACACAAATGAGGACGTGGGGAAGGGTTTTACGTGAGAAAAATTTCACGAGAAGTTTCTTCTCGTGAATTCAAATGGGTGCAAGGAAGTTGGGTGACGCAGGGAATTTAAAACAAGGTGGTTTGATTCAAATTGAGCCAACCTAGTTTAAAATAGGTTGAGCACAATTAGACCAAATTAAATCCAACATAATTAGGCTTAATTAGGCTTAATAAAATCTTAATCAAATCAGGAATTAACTAAACCTAACCCTTGATCAAATCAGGGACTAAACCACCTTAGCGATTAGGTCAACATTTAACCTAATCGGGTCAATCCAAACTGAATCCAATTCAATTGGACTTGATCCAAAAATAATTACTCAATCAAATTGAATTAATTAGTGATTAAATTACTAATTAAACCTCTCATAAATGTTGAGTCCAAATCCGATGGGCAATCAGGCATCAGAGACCATCGATATGAAACCCTGATCAAAGAGTTCAAATTTCAAATTCAAAATTTGAAATTCAAAATTTTGACCCTGGTACCCAAAATGTGTGGAACTCATGATTAGAGAATCCTAATTCTCAATCATAGAGTCCCAGATAGATAAGACTCATAATCAGCCATCAGATCAGAAAGGAACCTCTAATGTGTGTGACCCCGCAGGTTCGAACCTAAGCTGGTAGCACAGGAACCAATTTCTGTACTAATCGAAGTGACCATCTAGCAATGGTACCCGACGACCGGATAGGTCGAATAATTGCAATCGCAACATTCAGAACCTACGTGAATATGGTTACCATATAATTCATCCCTTTTGACCCCTGTGTTTAGGATGACTCAGGGTTAAACTGTCAACCCTGATGATATCATCCGAATCGTGCTCAACTCAATTAGTCCTGTGACTCCTCACTAGGACTACCCTGGCCAAGGTTTTGCTAAATTGAAACACGACTGTACACAGCTCCTAAACTGGAGTGGTCAATCCCATCTTGACACACGCACCGACAAGTCAAGTACTTGACTACACCCAGCAACCTTCCGTCACTGAATTAGAAATTCAGGTAGTCCAGTGCCTAAGTGCAGTGAGTTACTTGCAAGTTACCGTGGCGGTCTCAAGTCGGAGAGATATTTATACCCATATCCCATCGGAGCAAATCTTGACAGCAGAAATAGCTCCGGAGTTGGTCACGTTCAGTGCAGATGTACCATTACATCTCACCTGTATGCCATACCAGTGTCTCCACACTCTTTGGTTATGAGGACAACCAACCCATATGGCACACAACGACCTATGCTCGATAAATATTGTCGTCCTTGGTAACAACGTATCATTTGGTCGCGAACATGTTTAAGGACTAAACGACAAATCCTCCTTTGTCGAGTCTAAATAGTCCTAAGGACTTCACCACAACACAGGAGTTCATTAGAAGATGAAACATTTGTGATGAAAAAATACCAAAATAATTTTTATTTATTTATAATTCATGTACTAATGCAAAAGGAGCATAACCGTCAACAGGCTGACGATTGGCTTTGGAACACTATTCCCAACAGGTAGATCCCACATGCAAATATTTTTTAAAAAAAATAGAACCTAATTTATCCAAATAACTATACATCATTTTTACACCCTAGAATTTCTAATGCCCCCATTTCATCAAAATCGTGTAGAACAGAGGAAAAAAAAGAGAGTGGGAGAGATGAGTTTCAATTCATCCAAACTCTAAGCAATGATCGAAGATGCTCATGTAGTAATATAGCTCCAATCCGGATATCTTGTGATTATGTTAACTCATGCGGTTATGATCGAAAAAGCAATTACTGATTCTCTCTATCAAAGAAGCAACTACAATTACAAGAGTAATTTTCTTCTTCTAGTTGCTGAAGTCTTGTGTGGAGTCATTGTCGTGTGGAGTCATTGTTGGAGGCAGCCCTCTCCCTATGCTTTTATCCCTTTCTTGCGACAAAAGATATGTATATGTAAATGGGCAAGATGCGAATAGATTTGATATGGGTTTAGAGTATGTTGGATTATTGTGGTATGAGCTTTTATCATCTGTTGGAAAGATGAAGGTTATTGTGTAAATAGAATTGTTGTGGTGTGAGCTTTTATCATCTTCATAGGTCTTCGAATGGGGATGCTATGAGTTTTGCATGCATGTTGAACGGGTTTATTTTGGATCTTGCATATTATCTATCAGTATTTGGGTCTTTGTTAAAATTTGTATAAATTTTATGTAATTAACAAGCTAGGATGACTGAAAGAGTAAATTTAGCAATTCACCATGAAGGAAACTGGTAGTCTATGGATACTATGGTTTATAAGGGTCGTGAAGTGACATACTATGACAATATTGATATAGACTATCTATCAATATTTGAGATGCTAGGATATGCTAAAGAATTGGGATACAAAGATGGAGCATAGATGTGATTTAAGATTGCTGAGTTGATAGGACTAGAATCTTATGAAGAGATTTTGAGTGATATGATTGTTTCTAACATGCTAGATTACAATAAAGAGATGGGGGACATTGAGGTTTACTTTATATAAGCAGATTTATCCATTAGTATGTTTGATGGTTTTGAAGCTAATGAGTTTCATGCTGTGGACAGAGGTGGAGATTTAGAGATAGGATAGACTATTAAAACAAGACATAGTTGGAGTGAAGATTCAATGGATAGTGACTATGAACCTGCAGAAGAATTATCTGAGGATTTACATGATAGTGACTCCAATTGTAATGAAGCTAGTTGGCTCTATGATGATATGGAGGGTAGTGATAATGATATATTCATTAATATACCATATGCAGATGCAAGCAACTCCATTTAGAGAAACAAGCAGAGATGATGGTGAAACAAACAGAGATGATTTGAGGTAAATGACTTGCAAGAAGAAGACTTTGATGAATTCAAGGTTCTAAAGATGAGCAGAAAGTTTATCCAGATTTTAATGAGGCCAATGGTTTGAAGGATCCACAATTGAGTTTGGGGATAAAGTTCACAAATGCCTGTGTTCAGGAAGGCATTAAAGGACTGGGCAGTCAAAAAAGGTTTTGATTATAAGTTTGTTAACAATTTCATGACCAAGATAACAACCATTTGCAAGTAAAAATATGGCTTCAGAATTCATGCTTTCAAAATGGGACAAAGTACATCCATCCAGATTAAAAGTTTTAAACCAAAGTATGAGTGTCCAAGAAGTTTCAAGAATAATTTGGTGAATTCAAAATACATATCAGATAAATTTATGGATGAATTGAGAGATAATTCAGATTGGGAGGTAAATGCAATGAAAAAGAAGATCTAGAGGGAACTTGGAGCTGAGGTTTCTATTCATTCTTACTATAAAGAAAAAAGAAAAGCGAAGAAATTTATATTAGAGGATTTTAAGCAGCAATACCTAGGTTGCATGACTATACAACCACTATTAAGGCAATAAATCTTGATAGTTGTGTAAAAATAGAGTGTGCTACCATACCTAAACATATATATAAAGCATCAATAGCAGATGAAAATGTCACTGAAGGGCAAGGTGAATATAGTGTCAGGAATTTTGGTACCTATGTTTCAATACATGTATATGAAATTTTCTGCACAAAAGCAAGGATGCTTTGCTGGATTAAGGCCAATAGTTGGTTTAGATGGATGTCATTTGAAGACATGTATGGGTGGACAACTATTGTGTGCTGTTGGAAGAGATGGTAATGAGAATTTATTTTTCTTTGTCATTGCCTGTGTTGACATAAAATGCAAATAATCTTGGTTATGGTTTTTGAAGCTAATGTTTGAAGATTTTGAACATCCATCTAAGGTAGGTTGGGTCTTCATTTCAGACCAATAAAAGGTATGAAAAATTTATCTCACTTATTTTTTAATTCTTTTCTTAAATTAAACTCATTTTAACAAAATATCTCATTGCTAATTCAATTCACAAATCAAGCCAAGTTTAACAAAACATCATATTTTTATTGCAAATTCAATTAACAAATTAGACCAAGTTTACCAAAACATCACATTTTCATTCAGACATTTTCACAAATATTTGGCATGTCAAATACAAGATATGTCCTATACCTACACCACCAATTACATCTTAACATCATGACAAATACATTCTGTCATTTGCATTATTTACACTAAACTTTCAATAACACAAACAGCACAATCAAAAGTACAGAGAAGCCTATAATTGAAAAAAAATTGCACTTTACATTCTTTGCTCTCTCTTGGTGATTTTGTTCCAGCTCCATATGCATCTTGATCATTTCTTTATGATAGCATATCAGAGTGCTATCCAAATGATAGATTTGCCCCTTTGCTCGGCTCACTTCTATTTCAAGCTCAACCTCTCTCATTTTATAGATCGTGATTTTCTTTTCGTAGCTCTTGATATGCTTCATCAAGTTTAGAATAACTTCTGCCCCATTGGCTTCTCTTTTGGATCGATTCACTCAAAAAAGCCACACCTATCATTACTTGAAAATTTTGCATAGTTGCATTATCTTCTATCCATATTCTCATCTGATCAAGATGTCCGAATTGGAGCTACATTACCATACGAGCATCTTCGATCATTGCTTGGAGTTTCGAATGTTGATGCATACGAGTTAGATGAATTGAAACTCATCTTTCTCACTCTCTTTTTTTTCTCGGTTCTACATGATTTTGATGAAATGGGGGTATTAGAAATTTCAAAATTTTAAAATAATGTATAATAATTTAGATAAATTAGATTTTTTTTAAAAAAAATTATATGTGGGACCCACCTTGCCACATCAGATTGCCACGTAAGCAATGATTGACGTTGTTTGATAATTTTTCCTTAAGTGCTAACGGTGTTAGACCACGGGCCCTTAAGTGAAAAAAAAAACTCAGGTCCTTTTTAATAAAATACGTAAACCATAGGGTACCTAAGTGCATTTTTTTCTTCTAAACTTTTTCTTTTAAGATGTTCCATAATCTATAGAAAATAAGTAAATAATTAAATAAATAATTTAATAATTAAATATTTAATAAACTGATTATTATCAAGAGAAGATAAGATGGGCCGACATCATTGGTGGCACCTTATGGTTACAAGGCTATGCCATGGCCGATGGGGGCTGGCGGAATTTGTGGACACAATCGATGGGAAGGAAAAAAAATAGCTGGTTGATCCAACTCTGGAAAAGCTCTGAAAAGAAGAGAAAACAGACCAAGATCCCTTACCTACATCCAATGAAGATGATGGTGATGATCCCGACGATGGCTACAGCAGGCAATGGTCAGTACAAAGAAAAAGGTAAAACAGGAAAAAACCATTCTCACTAATTCGGTAGCTTGTCGGATCAAATTCGGACGATGGCAATGGGTGGGAGATCGAAAAAGGCAAAGAAAGGAGATGGAGGGTGGCTTCCTTAGTCCGACGAAGCCAAAGGTTGATTTCGACAGACTTTTCCCATGGAAAAATCTCAGGAAAACATCAAGAAAAACTTAGGAATAGATGATGGTCACTTGAAATTTTGGTTGAGTCCAAAGAGAGAGGGAGGCAACCTTTTATAGGTGAGATCCTTGGGTTTTGATCGAATTCAACTAGCCCTAGAACTCTAGTACTCATCGAAGTCGAGAGAGAAGCAGGAGTCCTCTTCCTTGAGGACGCACCAAGCACACATGGTTAATGGGCCTCAGCCAAGCCGGCCTACTAAAAAAAAAAAAAGTTTAACAGCCCATTAGTTTAAGAAAAAAAAAATCGAGTTGTTGCATCAGAGGGGTTTCTTAAGTTTCGGTGGGATTTAATCCCTGTTCGGCCACTCCAAGCCTCCCACTTGATTAGGACTATTGAGGATGGAAAAAAACAGAGAAAAAATTGGGAGAAAACAAAGCAAAAAAAAAATTAAGAGGTAAGATTTTTCCCACATAGATTGTCATTTTTTTTCTTCTTTTTGCTCCTTTCTCTTTTCTTTTTATTATCTTTTTTCAAGACATGTAGGAAAGGAGAGCACTTGAGAGAGATTAGAGAGGTTTCTGAGGTTTTAATTGGATTTTTTTTCTCCAAGTATATAAGATTCTGTCCAAATTGTAGCGATGTTAGTTGGTTCCTTGAGATTTTGAGAGCTTAATCTTGGTACAAGCATGATATTTTGTAGGGTTGGGGATTTTTGATCAAAAGATTCTTTGACTACAAAATTTTTAGACTCTGTTTCACTATAATTTTTTTTCTTTTTAACTGTATAGGGATTTCAGATATACCCGATCTGATTCAATCCATTCTTGGAGTCCGATGCGATTCGATCCAAGATGAATATGGACAGATATGGATATAGATTTTTTTCTGACGAGATGGATATAGATATTAATCGATTCGATTCATATTTGGCCCATTGCCACCTCTAAGCAAGATACGTTAATGGACCGAGTGTGGGCTTTGCACAAAGATCAATATGATATTTCTTCAGAACTTGGGCCGAACCATAATATCATGACCATTTTAATTTTTGTCTACAAATAATAAAAAAATATTTGAAAAATAGTAATTATGAAAAAATAAATATTATTATCCTATTTTATTTTTATTTATGCTTTATTATCATGATTCATTTATATTTTTATATTCATTTTTATTTATTAATGGTTTATAATTTTTTAATATTTTAGCTAATCATGTTTTTATCTTTACGTCCACACTTTACTTATATTTTTTTGTTTTTCTACTTTGTTATATCTATTTGTTGTATTATTTGCTAATCGATCTACTCTTATTTTATGTTGATATATATAACTTTTAAATTTATTTTGATTATCATATCAATTACTTAGGATTTTAATATTTTTTATTCTATTCTATTTAACTTATTAAATATATTCAATTCTTTGCATTGTTCATCAATTTTTGTTATTCTTTAGCTTAGATATAATTTATCTTATTGTTTATTTTTATGAATTTTTAGTTTTATTTATATTAAATTTTTAATTTACTTTTTGTATTTTATGATTTTATTTTAATTTTTATTTAATTTTTACTATATTTTAGTTATTTATTGTATTTTGAAAGCAATCTATTTTTATCATTCTTTTATGTATCTTTTTTATTTTTAATATTTTCTATATGTTACATATTTTTAGTTTTATAATAATTAATTTATATCTTTCAATCCTATTATTTATTTCATTTTTATTTTAAATTTGTATTTATGATTTGTAGATCCATTTCAATCAAGAAACAAAAAATTAGTATACAAGCTAATTTAGAAATAACTTAACTCTTTGGGTGAAACTAGCAATATATTACTTTGATTAATATTATTATTATTAAAAATGCATTGCACATGCCATATTATTAGTATAAGTGTATATGTGTATGTCTGTGTGTGTGGAAATAGCCATGTTATCCATTTTACTTTAACTACTTGAAAAAGGAGTTAGCAATTTTAAAATCAATGCTATACCATTCAAATTGAAGATCTATATAAAAAAAATCAAAGACTCAAATTGTATATATTTTGATAGTCCATATCCTGCATCAAGTGTGTGTGTGTACGCTAGACAACATGCTTTTCATGAAAAGAGGCCATCTACTACCCTCAAATTCAAAATCAGTACTCTAGTATCTAAATTAATGATTTATATTATTGATCATAATCTGTACCACTAACAATACCTAAAAGTCAGAAATCATAAGTTTTGGTGATTTTCAGTATACACATTGACTAGTTGCAAAAATAAATGGTATGTATGGTGCTAAGAAGCTAAAATATATGATAAAGTATTTAAAGTAAAAATCATTATTATTAATCATGATCTAATTATGTTAAAAATATATAGGTTGAAAATCAATAGATTTAATATGTAGATTATAATAAAATATGATCATATATCATTTTGACAGTATATTTTTGTACTGACTTAGTACATAGATCAGAGATTCAAGGAAAAAAGAAACATGCTTGATTGTCTCTTGGTCACACAATTAATTATCAATAGTGTAGATCTTTGACTCAAATTTTTTTTATTATTGAATTTCAACTTGAGAGGAGGAAATTCAAATAGATGAAATTAGAACATGATAGTTTGATAATGATGATCCGAACTATTGAATTTGATCTATTTATAAATAAAATATTTAAAAATAAAAAAATATAAATTTGAGACTTCTAACCTATATGTTAAATGGTGAGAAATATATAATTTAAATAAGATAATACAATATTCATTCGTGAGTACTTGATGTATTGATTTAGGCCTCAAAATTATATGATTTTTAGCTAGTTGTTTAAAACTAGTAAATCACATTCAAGAACTCAAATTTTATGTACGATGGAACCTTCATGTTGGATGGAATTACATCTAGTTGGAGTTCAAGCTATGCAGTCATACAGAGTCATTTTTCAGCAAAATAGTTTACCCAAAAAACTAGTATAGGCATTATATATATATATATATAGGCACTTTAATAGTAAGTGGCATCAAGTTATTATCCCTTTAAAATTATAGTGGCTGTTGCACCCAATATTAAAACTTGATTTTTCCATATATTTGGCCAAAATAATATATTACTAAATTCAAATAATTGAAGAAATTGAACATAGTATTTTTTTTTTCTTTGACTGTGACATTACCAAATTTTTATTTTGTTGAAAGAATTGACACCTTTATTTTATTTTTATACTCTTATTTTCTATCAAATTGAAGATAGTTGATTTCACATAGCATCGCTTTTATACAAAGATCTTAGTATTAGTTGAGGTCCTATAATTAGATAGATAATAGCACCATCAAAGTTTGTCTCTGATATCTCCAAATCTCTGAGACTGTCCCTTTTGTTTGGTCCTTCCTATGAACTTACAGTGCTAGTCTCCTTCTCAATCACAGCGACAATACCCAAATGCAGCACATTCTTAACCACACCAAACCCACAAAGCTTGTAGACTAAAGTCATCGTTGTTTCACGGTACGCACGAGCACTTGATAATGTTTAAAGATTTGTGATCACATACAATCAAATATGATCACATATGATCATGGATCTAAAAATATCTTGGACATGAGATCAGGGGATTCTGCGTGCATTAAAGATCGAGATAGTATTATATGCGAATGACCTTACCGTGTCCCTACCTCAAACTTGGTCGGCAAGTAATGATATGATTAATAGCATAATTAGGCTGCAAAAAAACTGGACAACATGGTCCACTAATCACTCTTAGTCCTCACTTAGTCTTTTATTTTACGTCGGAACCATGATTTGGAACAAGCCATAAGGATATGGATTATTAAATTTGTGCATCCTTTGCTAATTTCTCTGTTGAAGTCCAAAAGCATTCAAGAACACAAAAATGTTAAGGATTGATGGATGGGAGGGTATAGAAGGAGATGGATGTATAATATGTGGCTCCATAGACACCTCATACCATGCATGCATTTTTTCTTTTTTTTTTTGGGGAACATTCAGCAGGTAAGAGTAAAAAGATGGTGTTTATCAAGCCAGCTACATGCCTAACATGGTACCAAACAAAGTGCTGAAGAGAAACATTACAAGGATAGAAGAAAAGATACAAAATCAGGGAATACTATGAACCAAGAAATTTTACATAATAAGATGCAACCCCAACTGCTGCAAATAACTTAGATAACCAGTAAACAAATGACATAACCCAGCAACTGATAAAGCTCCAATTGCTACATCTGACTGAAGGGAGAGTAAAAATAGAAAGTAGAGAGAGGTGAAAGGCCGTCAAAATCTGGTAGCCATTGATTACTCCAGTACCTAAATGAAACATTGAAAGTGGCTTGATTAGGGGTAGTATCAGTTTGGATAATAGAAGGGTGCCTGCTATAGGAGCTGGATGGGAGGTTGAACAATATTTTCAAAAATCCTTTCATTTTAGGCTATCCAAATTAGCTAGGCTACTATTACTCGCAAAAAGTGATGCTAAACTTCTCTACCCCAGTGGCAGACATAATTGTTCATCGAGCTTGACAAGAAATCTGTACATAATTAGTTGCAAGCCTTTAACTCAGAAGTAGCAAGCAACTTAAAGCAAATGAACATCAGAAGAGAACATGTGTTGTGTCCTTAAGCGTGCCATGGCACAGATCAGAAAAGCTATATGAGAGATCAAGAATCTCTTTACCAGACAATAAGTTTTTACAAGAAAACTTGATCCACCATAGTTTCTACAACATGAGTTTGACTCTTGTTGGAGCACTTGAGCTTCATAGCCATTTGAAAGAGGACTACATGCCCGACTGTTGCGCTTGATGAAAAAATGGATAAATCTCTTTAGTTAAGATACAGTTTATCGTATTAGAGCCTTAAGTCAACTAAGCAGACCATGGTTCATGCACGATGAGCATGCTATGCAACTGGCTCATCATTTCAGTTTCCAAGAGATTATTAATCTTATTCATATCCCAGCCTCAGTGAGAGGATAATAGATCACTAACCCAAAGATCTGCCATTTCAGTACCATGCGATGCAGCAGGAAGAAAGAAGAAACAAAACAAAAGAAAAAATAATCAAAATACATGGATCAGCCACAAAAGGGCTCGCTTCCACGGGGCATGCAAACTTCACTATGAAAAAAAAATTTACAAGAGGAGACCTCATCCTCAACCCTTATACACCTAATTCTCTCTCACTAGAAATTTCCCTCACAAAAGCTATCTCTCTCTTGGAAGACTCCCTGAACCCCTGAAGTGCTTGGCAACCGCTGTCCAGGAACCTCCTGCTTCTTATCTCTCAGCGCTTCCGCCTCTCTCTTCTCTCGGGTTCCTACGGCTCGTAAGGCGCGAAAAACCGAACCACTGCCTCTATTGTTTGTGTACAGGGCCTTTTATAGGTCTTAATCACGACTTAGACCATGATTAGTACTCCTTAATCAACCCAAATAATCCCTGGACCGTCGGATCAAGACCGGGAGCCACCCACACCGTTCGATCGCGTTCCGATCTACGGAATAGTGCCGTGGACCGCGAGAAACGCGTGGGAAACGCCCACGCGGTCCACAGGCCCACCCGTGGACCGCCCGGTCCACTATGGACCGGAGAACAGGGCCTAGGCAGGGTGCCTGGGCCTGAGCCGGCTCGCTCCCGCGCGCGCCTGGGCCGCGCGCCCGCCTAGGCCCCCCGCCCGCCCGCTTGGGCCGCGGGCCTGGGTCGCGCGTCCTGCACACCGCCTCTTGCGGCCGCGCCGCTGCCGCCCGTCGCCGGCCCTCCGCCGCTTCGAATCTCGTGCCGACTTCAAAAGCTCGTATCTCCTCCATCCGAACTCCGTTTTGAGTGATCTTGATCTCGTTGGACTCCATTTTTCGCCGTGAACCTCGCTGTGGGCTCAATATGGACTAAATCTTGAGGCATTAAATTTTAACAATAACCAGGGATCAGAGAGCATGTTGATCGATTGACTACTACCTATCTACCAGGTAAAATGATATTGAATAAGAGAAGCATAGCTACAAATTTTTACCTAGCTTTGAGAAATGTGTCGAGGCTTTGAATAGGAAAACCAAGAACCACAGAAGTAGTACTTTGCTGAAACTACATGGGCACATAGAGATCCAGGATTTAGAATAATTTGGGTAGCTTGTTTGCATAAAAAGATTTTGTTCTTGCTATAATGAGACATTATGTCCCAGCCATCTTGGTGCCATGGCCCATAAATATATATTATACTAAGCCACTAGATACAGTCCCTTATGATCCGCTGTGTACCCCCAAAGAAAAGCATGATATTCCTTCTTGAGTTTATTCAAAACATCCGTAGGTACATGGATGCAAGATAGAGGTATAGAGAGGGATGGAAGATAGTACGAATCGGAGCAAGGTTGCTTTACCAATTAAGGGTAGAGCCATCAATTGCCAATTAGCAATCTTTCCAATCATCTTGTCATGAAGGACAGTGAGGTCCATCACCCTTAAGTGGCCACCTGATGAAGGAACTCCAAGTTATTGTCACACCCCACCAGATTCATTCATTGCAATCAATCATCAGATTTAAGTTTTAGCCTCGGAATAGAAGGGTTGATGCTAATTCTTAGATGGGTCTTGCTAAGTTGAGAGCTTGGCCAGAAATGGAGCAATAGGTGTCAACTGTAGTAAACTTTGGCGATGAGAAAACAATCATCAACAAAAAGGATATAAGTTATAATTGGCCCATCTCTTGGTAACTTATAAGCCTTCAAGAGTTTACTCATCACCATATGGTGAAGAAGCTTTGCAAGCACTTCCGAATAAATGATGAATAGATAGAGTGTCATAGGATAGTCCTGCCTGAGCCCTCTTAAGGGATGGAACCATGGAGTCAGCGGTCCATTTACTAGTAGGACAAAATGGGCATTCTCAATACATACTTTTGGCCAAACTATAAATTTAGAGTGGAAATCAAATCAAGTTAGAACTTGAAATAGAAAAGGCTAATGGACCCAATCAAAAGCTTTTTCCACATCAAGCTTCATCATAACAAGCACTCTAGAAGAAGAAGCCTTTTCAAGGGTGTGCATTATTTTTTAAGTTAGGAGTATATGTTTTGAAATATTCCATCTCAAAATAAAAGCTCCTTGCTCAACTGAAATCAGTGTAGGGAGCAAAGGCTTAAGCCTATTGACTAAGATCTTTATCATAATTTTATAAACAATGTTATATAGATTGATTGGTTGATTGTCGGTAATTTGTGAAGGGCTACTCTTTTTGGAAATGAGTGTTATGTAGGTTCTTTTCTACAAATCTAGCATTATGGTATGGCCAAGCAAATATTGAATAGTTTGGAAGACATCATTTCTGATGAGATATCAAAAATGCTTGAAGAAGAGAGCCGGATAACCATCTTATGCATGTTTTACTTGCTTTTAAGAGACCAAAAACAATTTTTATGAGGGATTGAATTCTTTCTGACACAAAACTCTTGTTTGGTGAGAGGGATATTTTCAAGGCCATATAAGGATCACAAAATAAGCAAAGGTGAAGCATTATCTTTCGGAAAGTTTATGAAAATGATATACATACAAACTTGATAATGATATAAGTAATCTTATAGAAAGTTAGGCACATGTCTTGTTCATATGGGTGCTTATTGTAATGCTTGACATAAAGAAATAGATTTCTCTAGGCTATATGAAAATAAACTCCTTGATCTACAAGACCTCAATCATAGTATAACACATTTGGCGGCATACAAATTATTTAGACAAAATTTATCGGTATATATGCTAAATGTACATATACTTACTAGCCAAATTCGAACTAAACATATGTGGCTTTATGATTTCATTGTCAATGATTGTTTTACTGAAATTAAATTCCTTTAAAGAAAAACAAAATGTATCATTTTTTTTAGAAAAAGAGAACAAATGTGGAAAAATTGGTAATGTAAATGAAATGAAATTAAAATATTATATCATAAATTATTTAACATTTTATCAATTGTCAAAACTAATATGAACACACATACACACGTGCATGCATGCATGCACACATAGATACATACTTTATCTAGACCTTTTTTAAGCTATTAAATCTTAAAAATACCAAGAAGTTGACTAGTGGGAAAATTAGTCATTAATCATTCTTATTTATTCCACCCAAAATTAAAAAGAAATTCTTAAATATCAAAATTTTTTTCTATATAATTAATTTATCAACTTTTTCAATGAAAATATACATTTTTAATTTTTTTTCAAACTTATCAATTTCTTTATGGCAAGATGGAAAATTAAATTTGGTCAAAAAATGCTTCCCTTACTTGAAGATTAAATAAAATAAAATTGTAACTGTATTTTCTCTTTTTTTATTCACTTCATTTATTTGTTTCTCTAAAATCACAAGCTAATTTTAAACCACTAAAGATCAATTAATATTTAAATATTCAATTTTTGATTGTTGGAGTTATTTAATTTAAAATCTTCCATCCTCATACAATAATGCTTTTTTGGTTTCAAATCTCCCGCCACCCCCACCCATAACAATTCATTTTATATATCACTTCTTATTAATAATATTACCTTTTATTATTTTCATAACATAATACATTACTTTTGTTTTCATATCTTTTCCTCTCAAAGCATGTTTCTATTGCTAGTTTGTTCAACAAGATCAAAATTTGTAGACAACTACAACCCATAAAAGTTTTTTCATTGCATTCTAGAGTATGAGTGAGTATTACTACCACTTTTTACTAATAATAATTTACATAATTTGCCCTATGAAGTGCCCCTGTTGGATCACCAATCTATATAATTAACCTCTCTATTTCTTCCTCCTCTTCTTCTCCTAGAAGGAGGCTTCTGAGCAACCCTCCCACTCTAATGATTGTGGACTTTAAGCCCTAGGTTTGGTACACATAATCACCAAGAGATTGTACTAACAATTCGAGCAATTGGCATATTCAAGTCCCCATTTATCTCTTACCATACATTTGAGTCATATTAAATATATAATTATGATGTGTTTATTTGTTAGCCTAGCTGCATTTATTCTGCTTCTTTAATCATATACTAGGTAAAGGGGGAAAATCCTATTATATGGAAGGAAATGCCACCCATAGTAGATAAATCCATGCAGCAATACTTAAAATGCCTCATAACCAAAAAAAAAAACCTTAAAATTCCTCCTATTTAGGCAATCTAATCAAGTCTCAGGCAACCCAAAAAAGGAGATCCGGTCCCCTTATGCATGCTAGTCCTCCGAGTCCCCTCTTTTTGGTAGCCTAGTCTATCCTCGCGTGCATTGGAGCACGTGGAACTGTCTAACCCTATCCCAGATGACGTCATGGATAGCGACATGCTCACGTAAGCTAATCCATTTTATTATTCTGAAATGATGCCCCTTTGCTTCGTGGCACGACACCACCACCAAAATCATAAGAGAGGGCTTCGAGGAGGACAAAGAAAAAGGCTTAAAAGGACAGCCCCAAGGCATGCAACTACCCCACAAAAGTTAGATGGGCCCTTCTACATCTAATAACCTATAAAGGACACTTGCTTCAGACTTAATTCCATGGAAAGAAGGAAGCTGGAATAAAGCACCACACTGAATAGAGCATGGGAACTTCTACATGATAGCAATAGTCATAAATAAATAGAATATAGAATTACACACTCTCATTGGAAGGAATAATTTTTAGTTGGATAAGATCCACTATCATGTTAGTGACCAATCCAACTACAAAACATAACACAGTCTTCATCGTGTGTATCATGCTTTTTTTTTTTTCTATTTGTTCATCTTCCTATGTGTTGTATTATGGTTGGATTGGTTCATCAGCTAAACAATGGATCTGATCCAATCGACACCGGCTTCATTAAAAAAAATATAATTAAATTATTAAATTATTTATTTAATTATAGTCTTTGGAACCTACTTCCAGAGTTTTTTTTACTAAAGAAACAAGAAACTAAAAGCCCATGCCATACTTGATTGGCTCCGAGTACCACGCATAAGTTACATTGGCCATCCCACATCCAATAACCTACAGCACTTCCTTCATACTCAAATGTCATTTAGAGAAAGAAAAGTGAATTACACAACAAACAAAGTTGAGCATGAGTACTTTCTCAGATTAAAAAAAAAAAAAAAAGGGATGGAGAGCACATGCCAGAACTTCCAACGATGTCATAGCTAGTGAACGACATGAAAGATTACAGTCCTTTTTAGAGGAATCTAATTACATTGATGGATCTTAACTTAGGAACCTTTCCTTCTTCAAAAACCTATATCACACTTCGATGACATTTCTAACAAAATTAAGAACGGATAGTTACACACATGATCTACTCCAACAACAAAAAAACACACGCACATGATGGGCTTGAGTTCTTCAAAGCATACTAATACCATTGGAAGCAACACATCATTAGAGTTACATGACTAAACCCTGAGTTTAATGACAATCTCCATATCTTAATTGGGCAAGCTTATCTCGTCAAGATCATCCAAGGACAAGAACACCTCATCCAAGCACGAGAGCTCTGTCTCATCGTTTAAAAAGCTTGGAACTGAATCACAGCTTGCTTCATAGACTCGACAAATGATCCAGTTGTCAGAAACCTTCAGATCAGAGCAAAAAAAAAAAAGTCCAGTTATTAGGCCATGAATGAAACATCAAGTGAAATAAGTATATAGGATAGCAAATATCAAGGAACATACTATTCTTTGGTGTCCTCTCTTCTTAGAGGACCTATTACCACTGCTGCTAGAGTTGGTAGAACTGTCCAACAGATGGTATTCAAGCATCACCCAGTTAGTTTTTACCCCACAGGGGGCTTCACCAATGTAGAACACTAATGTCTTCTTCATGCCAACAACCTTGTTGCTGCTTGTTATGGGCTCATCGATTCCGATCGGCATCCAATGGCCATTCGGCGATACTCTGTTTTGGATCCTCTGGCTGAAGAAATACCACTGGTTACCACCTTGCAGTGCTTTACCTTAAAATGTAACTAGTGCTTGTTAGTCTATTGCTAGTCTCATGGTACAAAAGATAACAAAAGAAACCAAGTAGAGGAACTAACCATCAAGGTCCCAAGGATCAACATGGCGAAGGTTGAGGCTGGGGATGATGTCAGGGTGGCATGGCAAGAGTGATGCCTTGGGATATAGGAAATGGACGACAAGCTCTTCGTCGGAGGGGAAGAACCGGAATCCAGGGGGGAGGCCACCCATGCTATGGAGATAGAGAACGTAGCAGAAGACTTGGAGGCTCCAAGGAGGGTGCAGAAGTTTTGTGGGAGTTCCAATATGGTTCTTGTTATGATGCTATGGTTGGTATTTATAGTGTGAAGCGGGTATAGAGGGTAGGAGAGGTAAAGCAGAGACGTAAGAGAGAAGGGCAGCTTGAGATTGGACACGTTAGCAACCACAAGTTAGTGGCTTTTTTTGAAAATTTATTCCAGAGTACTGGAGTAAAGAACAAGGCACAAAGCAAACTGAGTGGAGCCAGAAAAATGTTACAACTAATGATGCATGGCTAGAGAAATTTCCTACACTTAAAAAATCCATCTCTGTAATGAGAATTTTATTCATAATACAATATTGTTAAATGGCTTGTTTTGGATGAATCAAATATTTAAAACATAATAGAATAATGAAATGAATATAGAATCTTCAAATTCTCTACACAATATATTTTGTTAAGGTAAGTATGAAGGGAGCATCACCTTAGTTTTTATGTTTTGAACGCAAAACCAGTCCTGAATTCCTTATCAGTCAATCAATATCTGCCATAGAACCAAGTAGAGGATCAGCTAGTCCACCTTACCAAGCACCTCCTTGCCTAGAGTTTTTATTAGGGACAGATCTTGAGGTCAACTCAAGAATGACATCTATATCTGCATCAGATTCTCCACTTGGATATATGGTAGACTTTAACAGGCCGATGATATTTAGATAAGATTATCTTTTCATCTAGGGTGCATTAATTGTACTGCAAAATAATATGACATTTATTGCTTTTATGTTCTTAGACATCACAAAATTTTGTTCTACGTAACTAACTGTTTAATAGTATGATGTACGATGAATTGCCTTAAAATTGTAAAATTAGAAATTATTACTTGAGTACAATTTTCAAAGACATGATTTTCCATCTGTCACAATAAAATTTTTCATTCTTGAATGATCAAACATCTATCAAGAATTATTTACCAAAAAACATCTATCAAGAATTCCAGCTATCAATGTCGTCCAGGTGCCTCAGGATATCAAAAAAGATGGCAAGTTGGCATAGTTGAAGGTGTTAATTTGTTATGAACATGCAACTTGTGAATTCTTCTATAAAATACATGCAAGGTGTCAATGTTCATGAAGCCAATATTTGACTTCTATCTCTTGTATGGGAGAATCTTCCTTTTTTTTTTTTTTTTTTTGGTGAGAATGCTCTTGCAGGAGAATTATAATACGTCCTTGTGGCTACAAGAGGGCACTAGTCTTCCAGAACCTTGTTTTAAGGCTCAATTATAAATGAGAGAAAGCCTCATCCAATTCATTATCTCATCAATATATTTCACTTGCCGATCAAAAAGCTTTTTCCGATTCCCATGGTTTGAACTTTGAAGCAGTAGTCCATGGCAATGGTCATGAGGATGTGGGACATGCGTTGTTTGAAAGTTGGGTGGCCAAATAATAATGGCATTGCATGTGGTCAAGATCAGTCCTCATTCTTTGGTAAAGGAACAGTAGTCCATCCTATGATCTGCAGTAGAAAAGTTCAAAGTAGTTGTTCATTTTGGTATATCCTCCAGTTTTAAGCAAAGTCTCCTAAGCCAACGAGTATCACAATGTCTAGCTAAGTCAATCAATAATGATGATATGAAAGCAAGGGGTGGGCAAAGTTAGCTGGGAAAATTGACTCGAATTCAACCTGATATTAGGTCAAAAAGTTACACAGGGTGCATTCAGGAGAAAGAACAAGAAGAAGAAGTTAAACAGAGGTTTGATCATAAATTTATTTGCTGACTCCTGGCAATTTGAACAAGAATTCAAGCCAAAGGTATGATCATTTTATTTGTTAAGGGAGGAGTTAAGCAGATATTTAATCATAGATGACTCTTTAGTTAAAGCAAGAATTCAACCTAAGTGTATGATCATTTTACCCCACAGGACACATGGGATCCTGCAAGGATATGTAGTAGATCTTTAATCATTAACTCTGTTGACCCTTGATTAAAACAAGAACTCAAAACTAGGGGTATGATCATTTTACAATGCAAGACACATGGGATACTGCATATTTGTTATGGGAAAAGTTTAAGTAGAGGTTTAATCATAACTCTGCTGACTCTTAGTTAAAATAAGAATTCAAACTAAGGTGATGATCATTTCACACCCCAATATGGATGGGCAGTGCAAACTAGTTAAGGGCCCATACAACCTTATGTTTCTTTACTGCAAACTTTTGAGGGCATTTGCTTTGATGGAACTGATCGAGGGTGCCTAATTGGAATTCAACTGCAAGTTGAGGGTGTTTTGGTTTGCTGCAAGAAAGTGATTAAGGACCATAATGACTGGGTGGACTTCTGAAGCCCCTCCTCTTCATCATTACATGACTTTGCCATTGAGGGAGACTCATAAAGTCAATAAGCAAAAGGTGGGAGAAGTAAAATGGTGGATTTGGGCTGACTGCACTCTCTTCAGTAGGCCTAAAGCTCCCTGATCCAACTTGTTGTGACCCAAACTAACCTGCAGTTAAACAATGCTGGTTTGGTAAGCCACAGTCCAGTCCTTGCCTATGATATAAATGTTGGACTTGAATTCTCTCTCTTTTATGACCTAGTCAGGAATGAATTCATCAAATACTTCAATATTGGCTGTCTGCATGAACATAACTTACTAAAATCTCATAATCTGCATTGTGTTAAATCTCTCACTTTTTTTTTTTTTTTTTAAAAAGTGGCTTTTATGTGATATCCTAGGGAAAATTTGATTGCAATTCACAATTAGCACTGAAATTTAATTTATTGATTACAGCAAAAATTATCGTACTTTATATTCAAACCAAAAAACAATTAAAAAAAAAAAAGAAGGAAAAAAATATGCTATGTATGCCTTGGTATTTATTATCAAGGCTCTGCCACTTTTAACTCAACGCAGGAAAAAGAGAAGAACACGTAGACAACCAACCACCAACCCAAGGTCTCATCATACCTTATATAATAATATCCATTAGTGGTTCAAAAGTTACTTGAAGAAAACAAATGGTTCCAAAGTTCCGAAGTAATAAAGTCCATTTGCATGCATCCTAGAGCTAAATTTTAGCACCACACATGGAACGTTGATCGCAAATTTTTTGCAAACTATTACATAAAAAATAGTTTTTGTAAAAAAAGGAATAGTTGGGTCAAGAGATTCACATCCGAGTTAGGCTGGGAGTGTTATTGGTTTCTTTGATTTTAGACCCGTGGCTTGGGTCGGTTAGAACCTTATATATATATATATTTTTATTCTCATCTATTTTCCTATCCTCTATTTGTTCTTGCTTCTCTTCTATTTTGTGCTCATTTCATTTCTAATGAAGCATATGCTAGTTTATCTAACTTTTTTGTCCAGAAAATATTCTTCATCAAGCTTGATAATGGAATTACTAGTCTGCTTAGTTGAACCAATCACTTGCTCTTGTCATCTTTTCTCAAAAAAAATCTTGCTCCTGTCATGCCATCTTAATAGATACGTCACTCTAACTCAAGCTGCACTTCTTTCCCTCCAACCATCGATTCATGATAATATTAATATCAAAACCTGATAAAAAGTTGAAGGGATGAGTGATGACAGACCTGGAGAAAAAGCCACATTGGTACACAAACTATCTATAAATAATATCTGGTGTTATTCTTCCGGTCTCAAACAATGGCAATGATTGCAAAGGCTACGCATCATTTGCACTTCACTTCCATGCTCCATGACGACCCCTCTTTATAACCAGACATGCGAACAAGGATTCCCTTGAGGCTAAAAAAGATGGTATCACCTTTGGCTTCAGCTAGCTGCAAAGACTACAAGTGGCACGCCTAATTAAAGTCCACCCACAAGAGGTCCCATGGGCTATTTACACCTTTTAGTTTGACACAGATGGGATGCAACGTATCCAAAGTTGTCCCATTGTTCAACTTGAAACCAAGTTGGCCGGAGGATATCGGACTTTATAAAAACAATGCTTGCGTTGAGACGTTCCAGGCAACCACGCCATTTGAGGAGATCGGATGGCTGGCTATTTGGTGTTCACGTCATTCTTTTTAAGCTCACAAGCGCCACCCCACCTTCGGATGTTAATTTAATTATAATATCATGACCAAGAAAGAAGGGCATAGGGTGCATGGATGTATGTATATAATGTTGATATAAGGTGCGCAAAAATGTTATTGTGTATTAATGTAATGACCTTATACATAGGTAGGATCATGATCCTTATATATAGCTGACATGTCGTACAACCTTAACCACCATAGACCATAGTACTTCTCATGCATGGTATCACCTCTTGCCACTAATTGGAGAAGAGAGCGATGGTCCGATTCTGATTCAAATCAGTCCTTCGAAGATGGGGTGGTCCAAGATTTCATTTGAAAGGCAATTTAATTGTGAAGTGGATGACTTTAGTCCATTTATCTGATGGAATGCATAGGATTACACTTATACTGGGTACGATTTATATCTAGGGTCTCATGGTATAAGTTTAAACTTGATACGACTTAGTTTAAACCCATATCCCCTCCAACAGTATACATGTAATGTAATGTAATAGAATAAAAATATATAATATTATGCTATTATATTATTATAATAAGATAATATTAATATTGTTAGAATGTTATTATACAATTTAATACTATATAACATATTATTGGTTTATTAAAAATACAAGATACTATATGACATATATAACAATATTATTACTTTTATGATATAATAAAATATTAAGTATCAGTTTAATCCTATTGTACAATATCGTACTATATAATATCATACTAATATAATATAATATCATAGTCGTATATGTGTTATTTTATAATAATATGACTTCATAACATATTGGATATTATTATAATCTTAATATACAATATTATGCTATAAAATATAATATTTATATAATATAAGACTAAAATATTATATGATACTATAATATAGTAGTGTTAGTATAATATCATATAATATTAAACATTATTTTTGCAGATTTGTCCTTGAAATCATCTATATCTATGTACTAATTCATCTTTTCAGTATTTATATTTTAATCCTTGAAATCTTCCAACTTATGTATCCTTTAAGTTAACTAGATGAGAAGAAATATTCTATTTTATTCTCCTGATGGTGTTATGTTTATATCCTCCAGACACTCTTGTTCCCAGCTCAAACTTAACCAAACCCTTAACTCGTGTCCCTTTCTGCAATTCTAGTTAACTTTAGCCAAAGTTCAATTAATGAAAACAAGCGGACAAATCGATTTATGTACGTGAAGAACTTTACAAGGATTTTTTTATAACTATTAAAAAAAAAAAGAATTAATAAAAAATATAATATTATTATAATATTCTTGTATAATGTAATGCTATATAATATAGTACTACATAATATTATAGTTCTATATTACAATATATATTATAGTGCACAATATAATATCATTACTGTTGCGGCCAATCCCCTCGTCGTCTGGTTGCCGGGAACGAGCACCTGCAAGAGAAGTCCACACTAACCGGAAATGCCTCCGGCGAGGACCCTCCGACGGTCAAGTCAGAGAGGAGACTAGGCAACAGTAGAAAAGAATCAGGGGCTCAGCGAGAGAGAGAGAGAGTCCAGGGGCTTCGAAAGAACCTCCCAACACTGTTGCCCTCCCCGTCTTTATAGTAGAGCGTGGCGTGGTCCCGCCATTAATGGCGCAGACAACCGAGGGAGTTGTCAAATCGTCGGAGGCTGTCTCGCCGCGGCCTGACAAGTCGCCGTAGGCTGTCAAATCACTGGGGCTAACCCATGTCCTAGGCAAAACGATGTCCCCAGGGCGGCCACGTTGCATGTCCTTGTCATGACAGCAGTCTATAACAGTCGTACGGTGTTTGGGGGAGCTAATCGATCATACGTCGGTATTCGACTGCGGGGCGTCGGGTGAAGACTCGGGAACACCGTCGGCTAGTCTGGTGCATTGCTGGAGTCGGACGTCAGCTGCCACCCCCGATAGTGAGTCGGTGATTTGGGCTCCACCGCTCGGCTGGTCGGGAACAGAAAAGGCCTGCCCGACCGACACACCTTCGATCGGATAATGTCGGCAGCTACTGTCAGCAATCGTCGGTCGGTGCGGTCGGTAGAGTCGGGTGTCGGTCGGATAGGTCCGAGGGTGAGTCGGCATAAAAGAGGTCAGTTGGTATACCCCAACAGTTGCCCCCCCCCACTCCTGAGTCGAATGTCGTGCTGGCCAGCATCTCCGCGTGGGCGACGGCTTCGGGTGAAAGGAGTGGATACCCATCACATCATGCTCTGACTCTGGCGACCGTACCAATGAATGGTCCAGCGTCAGACGTCCCAATGGTGTCAGACGTCCTATTGGTGTCAGACGTCCCATCGAGAATAGAAACTGCCGTTTTCGCCGTCTCCTCGGGAATGCAAACCGCCGTCGGTCAGTGAATCCTGAGATGCGATTTTTTCGTCACGTAGCAGGGGGCCATTGGGCCGAACCCGTTCAGGCGGATGGAGACGATGTGGCCTGATCTGGGGCAGGTGCGTCGAATTGTCGAACCGAGGGAAGGCCCAGATGCCATCACATGTCACGATCCGAGAGACCCTCGTTGGGCGTGCTCTCATCTCGGTCGTCGAGGGGCACTATATATATAGGGTCACCTGCATCCAAAACTTCACTTTTCGTAGCCCTGTTGCCGAGACTCTGGTCGAGTGGTCCCCCTTATCTCAGGTAGTTGTCCCCGCCTTCCTCCTTGGAAAGTTTTCTCGAAGCCTTTGTCTTTGTCTCCTCGTTTTTTCTTTGCTTCCTTGAAATTTTCTTCCTTATCCTTCTTCTTTGGGACCAGCATTATGGCTAGGACCTCTCCTCGAGGCAGTCCGTTGGAGAACCCGACCGACGATTCTCAATCGACCCAGGAGGTAGAGGTTTTTTCACTTTCGGAGTCGAACGTCGATCGGCTCCGGGAGCAGTACAGCATCTCGGAGCAGTTTCGGCTGTCCGCCCCTGAGGTCGACGGTCGGGTTAACAACCCGCCCCAAGGCCAGGTGGCTTTCTATGTTGAGAACCTCCGGGTCGGTCTTCGTTTCTCGATTCCAGAGTTTATCCGGAACATCTTGGACTATTACGGACTTTGTCCGGCGCAACTGGTGCCGAACTCAGTTCGGCTGATAGTCAGTTTTGCCTTGTTGTATCGGCTTTTGCCGACCAATCCTCGTATCTCCCTCTTTCGAGCATTCTTTGTTCTCCGACCCCACCCTAAAGCCTGAGGGTGGTGGTTTTTCAACCCTCGGAAGGGTCTTTCCTTCATCACTGGTCTTCCATCGTCAATTCATGGGTGGAAGAACCAATTTTTTTTTGTTTCCTCTTCACTTCCTTGGGGGTTCCCTTTCCGCTAGGGTGACCCCCTGACTCGGCCGAACGAGAATAGCCGAGTGGAGGCAGACGATCGGGAGGATTTTCTCCGACTCAAAGATATGTCAGTCCCGAAGCAGAGAGAGCTTGTTACCGAACAAGCTCTTTATGACGCCGGCTTGAGCTTGGTCCCCCGCCTAGGTACAGTTTGGCCTGTTGACTGTTTCTTAGCTTTTCGTCTATCTCCAAATTTGCACTAACTTTTTTGTTGAAATTGCAGGCACGCCGTCGAGAATGAGGCTGACTGACATCAAGATTCGACAACACGCGTTAAGGAAGAGGCCGGTGCCTGGGGCCGGACCCTCACGGCCGCCCAAGAGGCCCCAGACGTCATCTTCGACTGCGGCTGCGCAGCCGAAACCAGTCATCGCATTGTCGGCATCGGAGGTGCCATCCGAGGTCCATCCCAAGGAGAGGACAGCGGATGGTGCGGCCGAGGGAGCGTTGGCCGTTTCGCCGATGGAGGAGGTTCGAGTCGAAGCTCAGGAGCCCGAACGACCTTCGACCGCTCATGCTGCGGCTTCGGGAAGAGCTCAATCGAGTTCGAGCTTTCCGTCATTCTCCAACTTTCGGGCCTGGGCGGCCGGACGAGGGAAGGCTCCAATGGCGTCGGGTGACGACACAAGGTCGGCCGGTCGAGCTACGTCGTCTGACGTCCAGCTTCCCAAAGGAGCGTCGGCCCTGGCCAACCATAATTTGGCCAGGAGGTTGTACCAGGCAACCATTCTCCCGTCGATCGGGAGATCATGAAGAGTCGGATGGTGTCCGACATGCTGTCTTCCTTCTTCCCGACCATGATTCAGGTGAGCTCATTTTCCTTTCTCCTCTTCATTATTATTTTCCATCAATTCGGTTTTCTGATAGCCGGCCCTCCGCCTGCAGCTGATCTACAATATGTCCAAGCTGGAGGTTGGGTATCGGAGATTCGGCGACGTTCTGGCGGCCTGGAAGAAGAAGGCAGAGGTCGTCGAGGTCGAGAGGGCGACAATGGTCGAGCAGCTGAAACAGTCGGTCGACCACGAGGCCCGGCTCGAAGATGAGATTTCCCGCCTCACCGATGCCCTAGCTACCTCGGGGGCCAAACTTCATTCGACCTGCGAGGAAGCCAAGCGCAAAGGTCGTACCGCTCACCGACTGCGATGCGAGCAGGATGGTCGTGTTGTCGAACTCGAGGCCGAGCGCGAGCAACTCCAGGTAAGCCTGGAGAACCTCGCCAAGGGTGAAGAGAACTTATCCACCGCCCAAGCCGATGCAGACATAGCGAAGGCGGAGGTGGAGTCAGCGAGGGAGGTTCTAGGTCGGGTGGTGGACTTCCGTAGCCCCGACGAATATCACGAGGAGCTCCTGGAGAGTGGCTTCGCCTCGTACCGAGTGGGGTACGAGGATGCTCGGGAGGCAGTCCAGGTCCTGTATCCAGAGCTTGATCTTAGCAGCATCGTTCCCCCAGGGTCGGAGGGCCAAGCCGCGGAAGAGGTGGCCGACCCGTCATCGGGAGATCACACTGCCGTGGAGGAAGCCATCCCGGAGCAGGTCACCGAAGGTGAGGCGGCCCTAACTTTCGATCATACGCCGACCCGAGCGGGCATGCCAACCGCCCCCGAACTTCTCCCGGTAGAAGAAGCTAACTCCGACGAGTAGTCGGAGCATCTTTTGTTTTTGTTCTCATTTAGCATACTTGTAATCGGGCTTCGGCCTAATTTTGTAAACTCAGTTCATACTTGAATGAAATTGAGAACTTTTCAACTTTTTTGTTTCATACGTCCTGGAATGTATCTTAGAATGTATGTTTCGCCGAAATGCCCCCGAGCGCATAAGTCGTAGGCCCGACTACCTTGTTAGGACGTTCGGTAGGATCCCGGATAGTTAGCCGAGATAGTCGGTAGCGCGTGCCATGGTAAAGATAGAGCAGGCTCCGATTTTAGGTCGGCGTCCTGACTGTCGTACGATCCGACAGTTGAAAGTCTAAGTTGAGCGTCTGTCACCCAAATCTGAGTCGGGTGCGTTCGTCGAGTCGGGTGTCGGCCATCCCCCAGGCGTAGCCCTTTGACCCGATCATCTTATAGAGTTGATAGTCGAATAGTGTCCGACGTATTTGGTGATGACAAGTCGGTCATCCATTGTCGGCTCTTTGTCGGGCGTATTCGTCGCGTCGTGTGATAAACGGTGGTAAGCTGAATACCCTTCGACCGGTCGTGACTTGGTCGGTTCGTCGCGAATGCGACGTTGTCGCATTGGCATTTTGCCTCTCTTGGCCGGAGCCAAGTCGGCAAGTTAGCTAGTCGTCTTGCTCGAGAATTGACTGTGGAAGGAGCGTGGCTTCAACTTAGGGGGGTTTCATCGCCAACGCCGACCTTCAGCAAACGTAGATATATCGGTTCTCGTAATAGTCTGACGCATCATTGGCGATCGGGCCGCAGATTCCCGACGGAGCGTTGGGCCCAAGTCGGGGCGTCCGGGCACATACTACTGGTGAGCGCCGACCCACAATTGGGGAGCCGAGATTCCAGACTCCGGAGCTTTGAAACTGGGTTTGTATTACAAACGAGGGCACACAGGGTTCACTGATAGTACAATCTTAGGTTGTCGGCATTCCAAGTCCGGAGAATGGCCATTCCTTCTAGAGTCTCCAGTTGGTAGGTTTCCGACCTGTATGTGTCCGCTATCTTGTAGGGCCCTTCCCAGTTCGGAGCCAATTTTTCTTGATCCAGGGGCTTCGAAACTTCCGCCTTCCTTAAGACCAGGTCTCCGAACCTGAAAAATTTTGGCTTAACCTTAGCATTGTAGTATCGGGCCACTCTTTGTCGGTAGGAAGTCATGTGGAGTTGAGCCTTGTGTCGGAGTTCGGGTAGGAGGTCCAAGTCGGCTCTCCGACACTCGGAGTTGCCCGATTCGCGGTACTGCTCAACTCTAGTCGAGAGTAGCCCGATCTCGAGTGGAATCATCGCCTCCGTCCCATAAGCTAAGCTAAAAAGAGATTTTCCGATCGGGACGTGGGGTGTCGTTCGGTACGCCCACAGGACGGAATTCAATTCCTCAATCCATAGGCCTTTGGCTTCATTCAGTCGGATCTTCAGTCCATGCAGAATGGTTCGGTTGGTTACTTCGACCTCGCCATTGGACTGTGGATGCCCGACCGAGGTTAGCCTGTGCGCGATATGAAATCTCACACAGAACTCTTGAAAGCCTCGGTTGTCGAATTATCGTCCATTGTCAGTGATAATAGTGCGCGGTAGTCCGAACCTGAAGATGATGGACTTCTGGACGAAGTCTTCCATCTTTCGTTCGGTGATTTGCGCCAGAGGTTCGGCTTCCACCCACTTAGTGAAGTAGTCGATTGCGACGATTATGAACTTCTTTTGGTCAGACACCGGAGGGAAAAGATCGAGTATGTCGATTCTCTACTAGGCGAAGGGCCACGGGGCGACAATGGGAGTGATTGGGTTAGCGGGTCGGTGTTGTATGTTAGCGTACCTCTGACATGGCTCACATCTTCGAACCAACTCAGCCGCATCCTTTCTCATGGTGGGCCAGTAGTAACCCTGCAGTAGGACCTTGTAGGCCAAGGATTTGCCCCCCAAGTGATTTCTGCAGATCCCTTCGTGCACCTCTCTGAGTGCGTAGTCCGCGTCAGTCGGTCTCAGGCACCTCAGCAAGGGAAGGGTGAACGATCTTTTATAGAGTCGGCCATCAATCATTACATATTGGGAGGCCGCCCATCGGAGTCGCTTGGCTTCCACGGGGTCTTCAGGGCTGGTTCTGTCGGTCAGATACTGAACGATCGGATCCATCCAGCTTGGCTCGGTCGTCAGTTGCAGCACCTCCTCGGCCCTGTCGATGCTCGGTTGCTCGAGACTCTCCACAAGTGTTCGGCCCAAAGTGTCGTAGGTAGACGTCGCAAGTCTGGAGAGTGCGTCGGCCCGAGCGTTCTCCGACCTGAGAATATGGGAGATCTCAAAATATTTGAGGTATGCCACGAGATCTCTCATCTTTTGAAAATATTTTGCCATGGTCGGGTCCCGCGTCTCGAATTCACCTTTAACTTATTCTACGATCAGCTGAGAGTCGGAAAAGACTCTGAGGCTGTTGATCCCGAGCTCCCTCACTACTCTCAAGCCGGCGAGGAGCATCTCGTACTCGGCTTGATTATTGGAGGCTTTGAAGTCGAATCAGAGGGTGTACTCGATAACCACTCCCTCCGAGTTGGTGAGCAGGAACCCGGTCCTGCTCCCTCGAGCGTTGGAAGCTCCGTCGATGTGCAACACCCAGATAGACCCGGGGTCAGGTTCGGAGATTGCAGCCTCTTTGGAACTCCCACCTTCCAATCTTTGGTCGGTTGTCGGGCACTCCGCAATAAAGTCGGCCAAGACCTGGGCTTTCAGGGCAGGTCGCGGACGGTACTGAATGTCGAACTCACTCAGCCTCACCGCCCATTTTGCCAGTCATCCCGATGTATCGGGGTGATGCAAAATCGCCCTCAGGGGCTGGTCAGTAAGGACCACGATAGCGTGTGCTTGGAAATACGGACGGAGTCGTTGCGCAGACACGATCAAGGTGAATATCATTTTCTCCGCCTTTGAATATCGAGCTTCAGCTTCGTGGAGCATCTTGCTGGTGTAGTATATGGGCTGGTGAATTCGGCTCTCGTTCTCCCAGACGAGCACCGAGCTAACCGCCTCTGGGGAGGTCACCAAGTAGAGGTACAGCATTTCTCCAACTTCTGGCTTTACAAGCAGCGATGGGGAGGCCAGATATCTCTTCAGATCCTCGAAGGCCTGCCGGCACTCATCCGACCAAGAGAAACCCTTCGCCTGCCTCAGGGTTTTGAAGAACGGGAGGCATCTCTCAACCGACCGGGAGATGAATCGGCTGAGCGTGATGATCCTTCCGTTAAGCTGTTGTACCTTCTTTTTGATGTTCGGGTGCCGCATGTTGATGATCGCCTTTATCTTCTCAGGATCAGCCTCGATTCCTCGTTGAGAAATGAGAAACCCGAGGAACTTCTCCGAAGTTACCCCGAAGGTGCACTTAGTCAGATTCAACCTCATCCGATATCATCAAAGAGTGTGAAAAGTTTCTTCAAGATCTTGGACATGATCTGAAGTCTGCGCGCTCTTCACCAGCATATCATCCACGTACACCTCCATGTTGCATCCGATTTGGTCTTTCAAGACCTTATTGACGAGTTACTGGAAGGTGGCTCTGACATTTTTTAGTCCGAAGGGCATTACTCTGTAGCAGTAAAAGCCCTTAGCGGTCACGAAGGCTGTGTTCTCCTCGTCTTCGGGCGCCATCCGGATCTGATTGTATCCGACAAAGGCATCCATGAAGTTGAGCAGTCGATGGCCGGACGTTGCGTCTACCAGCTGGTCGATTTTCAAAAGTAGAAAGCTCTCCTTTGGACAAGCATGATTTAGGTCTGTACAGTCGATGCAGATCCTCCACCTCCCGTTGGCTTTTTTCACCATGACAATATTGGCGAGCCAATCGAGGTACGTGGTTTCTCTGATGAAGTCCGCCTTGAGTAGCTTGTCCACTTCCTCATCGATGGCCTTCTGTCTTTCAGGAGCAAAAGACTGCTTCTTCTGCCTCACCGGCCTCATTCCAAAGTCGATGTTGAGTCGGTGAGTCATCGTCTCCGAGGGGATGCCGGACATATCCGTTGCCGACCAAGCGAATACGTCGGCATTGGCCCTCAACAGCTCTATTAGCTGCTGTTGCTCAGGGTCAGGTAGTTGGGATCCGACCTAGACCACTCGTTCGGGATTCTTCGCTATCGGGATGGAAACCAGCTGTTCGGTCGGTTCACCCCGTTCTTCCGCTCTCCGCTGGTTCAACTCGTCGGCCGTCAGGGAGTCCTTCGCTTCGTTACTTCGAGCAGAGATTTGGAAGCATCGTCGAGCGAGCTGTTGATCCCCGCGCATCTCCCCGACTCCATTTTTGATCGAAAACCGAACCAGAAGGTGGTAAGTCGAGACTATCGCTCTGAGGGCATTTAGTCTGGGTCTTCCAAGTATGGTGTTGTAGGCTGAAGGTACTTGGACGACTGCAAAGGTTTGGTGGATGGTGCTTTGTCGTGGTTCGATTCCAGCTGTCACAGGAAGAGTAACTTCTCCTTCCACCGTGACGGCTTCCCCGGCGAAACCTACCATGGGCGTGGAGACTCTCTCGAGCCGATCAGCCGACAGTCGCATTCGGAAGAAGGTCGAGTAAAATAAAATATTAGTCGAACTTCCATTATCAACAAAGATCCTTCTTACATCATAATTTGCTATTGTCGTCGAGACAATAACAGCATCGTCATGGAGAGTTTGGATTCTCCGAGCATCTTCATCTGTAAAAGTAATTACATCATCTTGGTGCAGCTTCTTCGTCGACTCTTCTCCAGCAGTCGTCCCCCGGTCCAGTCGTTTGGAGATCATGTTGATGACCCCGGTCATGGGCTGATTGTTCGCTGCCTCTTCAGTCGGTTGGGATCGTCGGTCGGTGACGGGTCGAGTCGGCGGTTTTCTTTGAAATTTTTCGAGATACCCTCGATGTATGAGGGCCTCGATTTCATCCTTGAGTTGGATGCACTATTCGATGTTGTGGCCGTGGCCCTGATGATATCGATAGTATTTTTGCCGGTCGAGGCCCTTTGCCTTCAAAGGTGGAGGCCGTCGCAGATATTCTTCCCCTTCGATCTCCATCAAAATCTGCTCACGAGGAGCAGAGAGAGGGGTATAGGAGTCGTACCTACGACGCATTGGCCTCGGACTCCACTGTCGGGGCGATCTCGGGTCCTGTTGCTGAGGTGAGACCTGCTTGTCGGTCGGGGGCCTGCTAGGCTCGGCGGGAGCCCGACCTTTCCTTCGCTTTTCCTTCGGTCCCTTGGTCTCGGTCAGGCATCGGTCAGAAGCTCCTTCGTCCGTGCGCATGTATTTGTACGCACGCTCCAACAGTTCGGTATATGTCCGGGGGAGGGTCTTGTCTAAGGAATATGTAAATCGGGACCCCCTCAGTCCTCTCTTCATGGCCGAAATAGCCATGTCTTCGTTGAGGTCCCGAACCTCAAGCGTGGCCGCATTGAATCACGTCATGAAGTGCCGGAGCATCTCATTTTCTCCCTGCTTGAGAGAGAAAAAGCTGTCCGAGGTTCGTGGCAGCTTCCGGCTGGTGCTGAAATGGGCCACGAAAGCATGCTCGAGCAGTCCGAAGGAGTGGATGCTTCCTGAGCGGAGGTCGGAGTACCAGGTCCTGGCAGCTTTGTGAAGTGTGGCGGGGAAACCGATGCAGAAGAGGGCATCGGTTGCCCCTTGGATCGTCATGAGAGCCTTGTAGCTCTCCAGATGGTCAACTGGGTCGGTGGAGCCATCGTAAGGCTCCACATGAGGCATCTTAAACCGACTAGGAATCGGCTCGTCGAAGATAAGTCGGGAGAGAGGTTGGACGGTCTGAAAGTCGACGTCGTTCGAAGACTTCTATCCGTCCACCTGGAGCTGGGCAAGCCGATGGTCGATTTCTTCGAACCTACGTTCGTAGTCATCGATCCGTCGGTGTTGGGAGACCCCAGGGGTTGAGTCTTCCGATGAATCTGAGAGGGAGGCGAACGGTGTCCGCGGCCGTTTCTCCTTCCTCGCTCGCTCCAGCTGGGAAGGAGAGGGTCGTCAAGACCAGTGGGTATCATGCCGTGGCCGCCTCTCCCCTTCTCGATGGGAGTGCTGGGACGGCTGCTCCTGCAGAGGAGATGAAGACCGACGCGGGCGTCGGCGACTGCTCCTGGAAGGCATCGGGTGCGCCGTCGGTTGCTCCACCGGTGCGTGTGGCAACCGGGTTGGTTACTGTTGAAGGCTTTTGACCGCATCCGTCAACACAGTCATCTGCCGCACGATCGCCGTGATCTGTGCCTCCATGGTCACCACAGGATGCGGAGAGCTGGGTTCCTTCATGGAGGGTGGAGGAGAGTCCTCTTCCCGATGGGAAGAGTGCCTCACCGATCCGATGGCCCTCGATCGCTGAGTCCTGATTCTTGTCATCTCAAAAAGATTTTTCAAACTCTGTGGAGGTCGTGACCACCCCCTACCTAGCGCGCCATTGTTGTGCGCACGTGTCGGTCCTAGCCATGATGCTTGTCCTAAAGAAGAAGGATAAGGAAAAAAATTTCAAGGAAGCAAAGAAAAAACGAAGAGACAAAGACAAAGGCTTCAAGAAAACTTTCCAAGGAGGAAGGCGGGGACAACTACCTGAGACAAGGGGGATCACTCGACCAGAGTCTCAGCAACAGGGCTACAAAAAGTGGAGTTTTGAATGCAGGTGACCCTATATATATAGTGCCCCTCGACGACCGGGATTAGAGCACGCCCAATGAGGGTCTCCCGGATCGTGACATGTGGCAGCATCTGGGCCTTCCCTCGGTTCGACGATTCGACGCACCTGCCCCAGATCCGGCCACGTCGCCTCCATCCGCCTGAACAGGTTCGGCCCAATGGCCCCCTGCCACATGGCGGAAAAACCGCATCTTAGGATTCACTGACCGACGACGATTTGCATTCCCGAGGAGACGGCGGAAACGGCGGTTTCTGTTCCCGATGGGACGTCTAACACCAATAGGACGTCTGACACCAATGGGACGTCTAACACTGGACCATTCATTGGTACAGTCGCCAGAGTCGGAGCATGATGTGATGGGTATCCACTCCTTTCGCCCGAAGCCGTCGCCCATACGGAGACGCTGGCCAGCACGACATCCGACTCAGGAGTGGGGGGCGCAATTGTTAGGGTATACCAACCGACCCCTTTTATGCCAACTCACCCTCGGACCTGTCCAACCGATGCCCGACTCTACCGACCGTGCCGACCGACGATTGCCGACAGTAGCTGCCGACATTATCCGACCGAAGGTGTGTCGGTCGGGCAGGCCCCTTCTGTTCCCGACCAGCCGAGCAGTGGAGCCCAAATCACTGACTCACTGTCGGGGGTGGCAGCTGACATCCGACTCCAGCAATGCACCAGACTAGCCGACGGTGTTCCCGGATCTTCACCCGACGCCCCACAGCCGAATACCGATGTATGATCGATTAGCTCTCCCAAATGCCGTACGACTGTTATGGACTGCTGTGCTGACAAGGACATGCGATGTGGCCGCCCTGGGGACATCGTCCTGCCTAGGACATGGGTCAGCCCCAGTGATTTGACAGCCCACGGCGACTTGTCAGGCCACGGCGACTCTGACAGCCTTTGGCGATTTGACAACTCCCCCGGTTGTCTGCGCCATTAATGGCGGGACCACGCCGCGCTCTACTATAAAGACGGGGAGGGCAACAGTGTTGGGAGGTTCTTTCGAAGCCCTTGGACTCTCTCTCTCTCTCGCTGAGCCCTTGATTCTTTTCTACTGTTGCCTAGTCTCCTCTCTGACTTGACCGTCGGAGGGTTCCCGCCGGAGGCATCTCCGGTTAGTGTGGACTTCTCTTGCAGGTACTCGTTCCCGGCGACCAGATGACGAGGGGATTGGTCGCATCAGGTTTGGCACGTCAGGAAGGGGGCACCCGCCCTCTGTCCGCACATGCACCCTCCAGAGTGGGGGGCATGTTGTGGGCAGGCTGTGGGGGGACCTCCCTTAATAGTCCCACATCGGGCAACTCTGGTGTGTGCATGTGCTTAAGAGGGATACGAGCACATCTTTCCTCACGAGGCGCCTTTTGCCCATAGGGCGAAGGACAAAACCGTGAGGCCGTCCGCGTGACGTCGGATCGGGGCAGAATAACCCCCGGTGGGGCCCGCTCAGGGGCTCCAGGGACAACCCCCGGTGGGGACCACGGGGCACGTTCTCCGTCCAGACCTAGTCGAAGCGGACGATACTTCATGAGGCGGAGCGTGGTTGACTCCGACGACCTGCTTGACACGTACGCACAACAATTACATATATAATATTCTATTGAATAATATATTATATAATGTTATTATCGTATTATTGTATTATATAATAGAATATTATCTTACTAAAAGAATAATAGGGATTTAAAAGGCAAGCTTGTCCAATTTTATTAAAAAATCACTTTTTCATCGATTTATTCTCATATAACATGGGAACAGCACTTTTTTCATCCCCGCCGGCATCGAAATACGTATAAAACAATGATTATAACTATAAACAGTACATTTTTATCAAAAAAAACTATAGACAGTACGTGTTATATCACCATTAATTTTACCCAAACAGAAAATAAGTTTTATACCCATTATGACAATACAAATTAATACTTTTAGTATTACTTTTCTTATCCCCGACTCCGAGAAACGCAAATCTAATCCAAACAACGCCAAATTTTGATAGGAAATGGGTTGTTATTTCTTTTTTTTATAAGAGAGAAAGTGTGGGAGATCCAATTGCACCATACTTATTTAGTGCCAAAGTTTTTAGAGATGCACTGTCCAAGAAATGAATCTAGAACCTCCCGTTACTAACCCAACTTTGATCTAATCGTAGAATCAAAACCATCATCCAGTCCCTTATTATAGGCAGCTATTGTATTATCTTTCTCTTGATTCACTTAATCTAATCTAGCTATAGCTAGTCTCATCAAGTCTGGTCACCATTTGACTCCATCTAAACTCCTTGCACGAATGATATGCCAAATTTATTGCATTCAATTTATTGTTTCTTCCAAATCTGCCTCCAAGCTTTGCATATGATTTTTTTTCAATGGCATATCACTAAACAGTAGATAATCCTTCTATTATTTCTTTTTTTTTTTTTTTTTGATACAAATGGACAGTCACACCACTCCAATATACAAACATTCGATAAAATCAGAAAATAAAAGATTCTGCAGAGTTTGCGGATAAGTCTAATCCTATCGTCAAGTCCAATCTCCATTATGCTCAGCAACATAAAATATGACCCAAACTACGATGCTGTTCACTTCCCAAAAAATATGGTGAGCAGACACTATGATGAAACCATAAAGGAAGATCTTGATGTTATAGAGGAGCAAATGGATCTCTAGCTGTTTTGTGTCATCTTGAATCCAGCCAATGACGGTCGCAAAACCTCTCCGTCAATGAAAATCCTCTCAATCCTGATATAAAGAATGTCTGTCCAAGCGATACAAAGTTTAACTCCCCGAATAGAAGGTTTAAAAAGATAGGAGCCCCCAAGTGCTAGCAACCTAGCATCAAGACAAAGCCAGCACCATCCCTGCTATCCTAGACGCTGCCATTAAAATTAATCTTGACAAACCTCAAGAGATGAGGCTTTCAAGATATGAAAATATTGGTTTTAAATACGGGTTTGGATTGCCCATATGGGCAAAACTCGATCCAGCTAAAAATAGAGTTTGAAAGTTATTTTAGTAACTTTCCAATAACTACAACATGCTGAAAACTATAGAAATATAGAGTTTAGACGTTTCTCTCAAACTTTCCAACAAAATATTTGAAAAAACTCTCTCAAAAATAAAACACTGAACCATTTGGGCTGCGGAAATTAAGTACATTCCATCTCGTGATTGTACTTTTGGCGTAGGAGTTATATGATTTGATTTGATCCAGTTTGTAAAAAAAATTTTATTTTTATTTTTTTTCGGTGCAAGGTAACCCAAAAATTCACTACAACAAAAATGATTTTTGATGGCAATTGCTTGTGGTATTTTTTATTATATGCTGTTAATTTTTTTTTACTATATTTTAATAAAAATACCGCTATCTTTCAATAAATAATTTTTTTATTAACGATATTTTATTATAAATACTACTATAAATTTTTATTTTACAGCATATAACTTGAAGTACCAAAAATCAGAATTATTATTATAATATTTAATTAATATGCCATAAAATAATATCATAATTTATAAGATTTTAAAAAATTAATGCTAAATTTTTAATTTTTAATTTTTATATAGAGCTTGATTTGGTCATACTGATTTTATAAAATATATTATTATATATATATATATATCGCTAAAATAAAAATTTTTATCGATATTTTTTTAAAAATTTTAAGACCGTACATAAGAACATGTCACAAAAATTCTGATAAAACTATTTACGATATTTTTTATGGCCTATTATGGTACTTAAAAAAATCATTAATGATAATTTTTGTTGTAATGAATTGTATATTCTTATATTTACACTTCAATAGAAAATAACCCTCGAGGGTTTGATTGTTTCTTCGAAGTAAAAGCCCTGGCTGTAATTTTTCATAGAGAGTGAAAAGTAAAAGAAATCCTTTCTCAAAGCGTTAGTACAACAGAACACCTTCACGTTCTTTGCTTTTCAGAAACAATACGGGGCCATGGTCACCTACATTGAACCAAAGAACTAATGCTAATATCAAGAACTTGGAAACAAGTCCAAAGATGATGGATTGAATCCATTGGTCATCTTTATTAATTAGTCTACATTCCCTGTGGTCAAAGTTTTAATCGTGATAGAGGCTGAGAGAAGAAAGGTCAATACTTATGTAAGGCTGTTTACTTCCGGGCCAGAGACACAAGGACTCCAAATGTCATCAATACAGAGCATTAGCAACCGAACCTTCAAGGCCATCAGTGGAGCTCATCTAGCCTGGGCCACAGTCCCTGCTTTTATTCAGGAAAGGATGGGCTAACAGGGAGCAACAAGGGCCTGCAACTGGGAGAAGCAGTAGTTCACCTTGACTACAGCCAATCTGATAAGCACCTTTTGTTCTGCCCCTTTTGATAACTTAACCAGCAATGCTTATTGACTCCTCAATGGTTGTTATATAGCAATAGAACCCCTTTTTGGGATCAATGGAATGGCTAAATTTTTTCTTAAAAAGATGAAAAGGATAAATTAAAGCCGGCAAAGTATGACCTGACCCATCAACCCTATCCATATACACGATCTATTTGGGCTAAATGAGCCTGGGCCGTAACTATATTGATCCATTTGACTTGCTTAACATTCGGGTTATGTTCGAGTTTCTAATATCTGGCCCATTTAATCGATTAAATATCAAATTGGATCAAATAATTTGTTTAATATATTTAACTTATTTGACCTATTTGATATCTATCCAATCTATTTAAAACCTGCTTAACATGTTCCTATCATGTTTAATCTGACCCACTTAATTTATCTAACCCATTTAAATTCATTTAAACCATTAAAAATCCACCTATCTATTTAACTCGTTTAGCACGGTAATTTCACCTGTTTAGTACATAGATCATGGGAGTCGGATAGAATTACCTATTTAATGAATATTGTTAGGCTCATATCTAAATTTTTGACATGTTTAATAAATAGATAAAATTTGAGTTGATAAATTTTTTATCTGATCCATATCCAATCCGATCTGTATTCCAATCCAATCTAACCTGATTGCCACCCCACCCCTTCACTAAATCAGCCGCAATTTACATGTTAGTTATAGAATTTTAAGTAATAGTTTTCTAAAAAAAATAAAATAATTATTCATGTTAGGACATTTTCAAAAGACTTTTTTTTTTTTTTTTCTTGAAAGAAAGGAGGAGAGACCAATTGAATTGTCCACCTCCGGATCCTAGAAGATCGATGAACCTCTCTTATTACCCTTAAAACCTCCCTCTTGTCAGGCAATGGGGCAGACTATTACGATAATGCATTGTATACTTGATAAAAATAAAGATGCTACCCGTGAAAAATATCTCCATTATTTTTTTAAAAAATTTTGATAATCAATTTTTTTTATTTAAAAATGATTGTCTTATTGGCTCTGTACAAGAGAGAGGTCACAATATTGTTTGTTCTTTGCGGCCAACTAAATAACAAGGGTGAGCATCTGATGAAAAGTTCCAAAAGCTTCAAGTGCCGTGCGACACTGCAGGTACCCTCCTCATTACTTTCACTCAAACCTAGCTTCGACCCTTTCAAGCTACCAGCCACCCCGTGAGCACGTCCCATGCATGAACTGGTCCAGTCCAGGACTCGGCAATGGGACCTCACCACATGCAGGCTACCCCACGTGTATGCTGGCATTGTAGCTCCCATCTCCTCCCACCCGCAAAAAGATAAAAACTTTGGTGTCATCTCCCCACCTCTGACCTTTTAGCTGCAGGTAAGGAAAGAGATATATATACTTAATGAAAACAACTAAGAGAAGGGATAAAACAGTACGTCCCCCCCACCTACATGGCCGTAGCCCGTAGATAGATAGATGCCGGGGGATAAGGTCACGAGAGGCTTTTAGAAGTTAGGACTGGTAGACTCTCTCCTGTATGCCTGCCTTCAATTTTTTAGGGGGTGTCCGACTGTCTCGTGAGTATTGATGAGGAATGGGAGTAGCAGGAGACCTGGCAGGAGTTATATATACATATATATAATATAAGGAGGAACAGATAAGTATATATATACTTTGGTTGCTTTGTCGCCATGGAAAAGGCCATGCCTCGAAGCAAGGAGAAATGTAGCCAGTGCTTGTGTACAGATGATGATTTTTGGATCCTTTTGCTGTGACAACTATAATGGAGTTTTTGTTGGACCTTTGGGCTTGCTCTAATCTTAGCTGGTGGCACGAGATGCATGGCATAAATTAGTGTCGACTCCTAGCGATCATGGTTTGAGGGCCATGTGGTGGATTGGGCAATGCATGAGGAAATGGCCAATTGACTTTAAATGAGGGTGGTTGGGATATGAGCTAAGACCACAGATTTGATATATATATATATATATATTTGAGAAAGAAGGGAATGCCAAATTTCCAGGAGGATGCGTGAGGTAGCTAGATATTTTGTTGGTCAAGATAGAAAAACATAATAATTTGGGATTTTTGATTATTAAATGGATCTTAATAATTTAGAGAGATGCTCCACCATGTACATTTTTGAAACTTCCAACTTCTATAATGCATGAGTAGGTGTGCTTTTGGAACTTCTACTGCAGCAAGATAATTGGCCAAGACAAATGTAGAAGCCAAGCTTGCTATAGTTGTTTGCATTATCCAATTGATTACAACAAAAATTCCTTGTGCTGCCTTCTGCTCCAATTTTTTATGATGGCTTTGCAGATCCATGTGCATTGTAGGATCAAGAAACTACTATAAACTGTGCCATATATTGGATGTGATGATTGTTTACATACCCCGCACATTACAAGCAAGAAACTCAATCCATTATTTCTTTTATTAACATATTGTAAATCAACTATACATAGGGCGCTCCTTTATTAACATACGTGTGTATATATATATGCATCGGTAAGATCCTATATACTTATATAGAGCTGATGAACCGAAAAAAAATTTCTCAGTCAATCTTTTCAGATGAGGTCCTGGATTGTTACATAATATCCATTATAATGTATAATCTAGTTTTATCACATCTAGTTGACCTGTGCCACATATCTGATTCATGGATGTAGATTAGATTGTTCTTACCATTGTGGAGCCGACCTACTAGACCAGCCAATATTGCACAAGTTTTTCTGTAAATGGAGGAGGTGGCAGGTCAATTAGACGGCCATCTGTTACGCATATACAAGAAGAATAATGGCAAACTATGTATGCATGAAACAAGGGGCCAGGCACCGTCGGCGGACTTATTGTTCACTTTCCTTGAGGATAACTAAGCTGGTTTTAGCCAATAATTAATGGGGCTAACTACGGGCCCCAATTCTCACATTAGTAGGTCAAGGGAAGAAAAAGTAGAAAACAAACAACCATGGTCTAAAATTATTAAGACACTGGAGGAGCGAGCTTGGCCTTAGCAAGTAATATAGAATGATAGATGGTAATTAAGTAATGCCGGATTTAAAATCATAAGCTATATAGCTGGTCACCATGTGCCACCACACTTTGGAGATAGGGTAGTACTGCCAATATTGTACAAATATTGTCCAGTCTCTCAGCTTTTAGCCCTGTTAAGATCCTTTGGTCAGATGGCAGTTTGTTAATAGCACTACAATATATATGTATAAACTATTTGATATATTCACAATCCATCCAATATTTTTTTTGGCCAACATAGAGTTTCTATTTTGATGAAGGCATCCATTTACTAAAAAGAGATTTTTATCATTGAGAAGAAGTCTACCACATGAGAGCAAACATCATTCCTGCTTCTAAACTTAGAAATTAAGGATTGCAAGATTCTTGTGACAAGAGAAGACAATCTTCCAAGACTGCCATAGCCGGTATTGCAGCTTGATATCATAGCCTTGATGTTGTATTCTTCTGAAGGGTCTGAACTTTTAATTAGAATCACTGTCATGGTAACATGGGCCAAACAGCCTTGATCAATCACGAAATGTACCTTTAGGGTATTCTAGTGTACAAATTATAATGGTGCAACCTACGGTTGTGTAAAATATAGTCACAGAATTAATTTTAAGTTTTCTGCTTGAAAGTGCTTCTTTCCACCTTAAACTTGGGTGGGTCACCTCATTTGAACATGTACCACTGATGAGGGAATGTCTGGATCAAACACTATCAGTTTTAGTTTCATTGTCTTGGGATGGATATATGGATCATATTGCCAAGTAGCAGTAGAAAATGCCTTGATGACCTAAGATTTGTTTTTTTCTTGATCATTATCATGCATTTGAATTCCGATAGGACCACCATGATCTGGCCTCGTCCGCTGTCACACGATGATTACGCTGCATATGATTGATCTAAATGATCAGCCCACATGGTACACAAAGGACAGTGCGAGATCGAAAACGTGTCACTTGGTTGTCCTGCTTGCTGCAATGTGACCCAATTAATTGGCACCCAAGGTTATTACATTGGGGCCAAAATGGAGGCCACATTACAGTGACCAACTGGTGATGCATTGCATCTATCCAGGAGGACAGTATTTTGCACACACTAACGCGACATTTACGTTTGAAACAACGGTAATACTGTGCAGTCCTCATGGACAAGCAGTGGATGAAGATAATTAACTTGTCAGTCCTGGTGATAAACTGTGGTAGAACCTGCAGGTAAAGTTTCTTTCTTGTCAGAAGTTCCCATGCTTTATAAATTAGAGAGCATGAGCAAAATTGCAAGTTATCCAACAGCCATGCATGGTTGATTTATCAAAATGGACTATGACATTGGAGTGCTGGCTAACGTGTGATCATTATCATAATCCAAAAGCCATTTATATGATTACGTTGTATGCTTTCTTTAAATTACCCTTGGACATGCAACAGTGGAAAATGCAGCTAAGGTTGTTATGATCAGTTGATCCAAATCCAACACTCTTTTGTTCTTCTGTTGTTGCATCTGAACAGCTTTCATGTTGTGCCTTCATGCAGGTTCAATGATTTTGACAAGAATTGTATGTAGACATAGATTTGTGAAAGATAGAAATGGTTTCAGGTTACCTGTAATCACATTAGCATGCATCTTACGCAGTCGAAATCAAAATCCTAAGTCGAATATTTAACAACTAAATATTCGATTACTTTTGACTAACTGAGAAATCATCTGTCAACTCATCAATATCGTGTTTGTTCTAATTTCATTGCAAGACCTAACTGCCGTGTCATTTAGCTCCCCCACCAATCAGATCATCAATAGGAGTCATTCGTTGCAAACTAGTGACAACTTAGATGATACTTATTTGATTAGAAGTTTGACATCTAGTTGCGAAAAATTTGATCACAAATGGAAGCAAGTTGTGAAGACTAAGATATTCAATGAGTTAGCTGGCTTTGTTGGATGGACCAAACATTTCATAAAGTAGATATGAGTATGGAACCAAGAAGTTTAGAACTGGACTCTTATTTTATTGAAAGATTAGATCAGGCACCATTTGAAGATAAAGTTTTAATTAGAAAGCATGGGCATATAGTGCATGACAAATTTTGTGATAAGGTGTTCCAATATATATATAATTGATGAATTGAATGAGGGTACCCTTTCTCTTGGACTTTGGTGCTTCGTAAAAGAATCGCACCGATTGGAACTGTTTGTTGCTTATAGAATTGATCAATTTTCTTAGATTACAATGATCTAGGGCTATAGTCACATACACTAGAGACCCCCAATTGCTCCAATTGATCAACAAGACTATGATGGTATACCAAATAATTGTTTATACTCTCATTGGAGAAACACCTACCACCACCCTCTATATAATACTCAACCACCAACAAATCAATCCACTTATGAAAACCATAAATTAAATCAAGCCTCAAAGACTGTAGGAGATAAGTGATCACCTCTTCTCTAACAAGGCTGCTACCATCCAACGAGAACGATAAATCCATGATTGGCCCAAAAGCAGCATATAAATCCTTTATACGAGCCTCCAACAAAGAACCGTTATACACGTATGAATCTCTCTTTTTTCATTTGGACGGCCGAAAGGAGCTGAAGAAAAGTGGTCCACTGATCAAACAGTTTGGAGTTCGGACAAGAAGTTTCAAACAATCTTTGCTGAAACAGGATAAGACCAGATTTGTCCTGTAATCGGTGTATGCTACATGTCACACGAATCGGACGGCTGAGATGGCTGCTATCAGTTGTATTACCCTTGCAACCGCATATAAAGTTTCATGAGAGAATCAATCTTCTCCGGTTCGTGAAAACGATCGACAGTTGATCTGACGTTCCGCATATGATTTTATGCGGGCATGTTTGCATAGAAGAGCAGGGACTTTGGACAGGTTCACGGGTGCGACAGTAGGTTTGTTGTGGGGCCCGCCTCACGATAGACGAGAGGTCACGGGAGGAGTACGGAAGCGAACAAAAGAGCGCTGATCCGCCACGTCAGCGCGTCGAGTTGGGGCCCGGAGATATTTTCACCCCCTCCTCCCCGCCACAAATTTGATTGCGCTTTTTTTGGGCTTCTCAGTTTGTGGATGTCGCTGGAGATGATAGGTCTATTTGTTTGTTGATTTGTTAGAGGATTGGTGAGTTGTGATGAGGTTTTGTATGGTTTCAATTAAGTTCCTGTTTGATGTGCCGGTGGAGTTTTAATGGAGTTGTCTTCATTTTCTTGTCTGATATTTAGTTCTTAATTTAATGGTTAATTAGGGTAATGCACTTAATTAGTTATGTTCTAATGCTTATTAGCAGATTTCTCTACTAAACATAGTCCTGGCTTTCCAAAAGTTAGTATGGCTCGGACGAATTAAAATCTATAGCTATTTGGGGCATTTTTGGTTAGAAAAAGTTGAATTTTGGAGTGAAAATAAGAATAAATGATTCTTATTTTTGTTATTTGATTAGGTGGAGCCTCATTTCTATTCTTTTTTTAGGAAAGAATAAAAATATTTCAATCTTTTAAAATTTAATTTTTATTATTTATTAAAATTTAAATTTTATTTCAATTCTAATTTCAATTCTGAACGCGAATCAAACACAATGAAAGATATAACTATTTAGATTCTCATCCTTATCCATTGTAATTTCAATTCTAATTTTGATTGCAAACTAAAAATATCTTTAATTACCAATGATTTTTCTTTTCTCTATGTCATGGTGACATTTTTAAGTCACTTATTTTTTTTTTATAATCTACATCATATTTTAAATTTATTAGAATGCACCATGTGCAGTCCATATGATTGAGAAACCATGGTGCTTCTATTAAGAGAACCATGAAGCAGTGATGTTTCACCAATTCCTCTTCTCTAAAATTACTATTATATAATGGAATAGATAGACAATTAGACTAATTAAATAATTGATATCTGAGAACCTGTGAGAGCTAAAGCCTCTTCTATATCCTATATCTCCACCACTCTAAGAAAGCTAAACCATGAGATGTGAAATTGGAATTAACTATTCCTAAATTGGGTAAACAAAAGGCACCCACTGAACTAATCTCCTGTGGCATCACAGAAGTTTCCAGCTAATAACATAGGGCTGACATATAACCTGTGGCCCCATTTTTTTTTTTTTTTTGGGTATGAGTGGCCCCAATTAAATATGAGCCACAAACCTCTCATGTGATCCCAGCCAGAAATCCGTAAGGCCACGGGACCACAGGTTCCCCGCGGCAAACAGCCCTCTGGGTAATGCCACTGTCTACTGCCCGTAGCCTAAAGACCAAACTAACCTCCTTCCACCACCCAAAATTACCCTTTCACCCCTCCCTTCCACCCCATTTCGAAGGTGGCATTTTTGTCCGCAACCAAAGAATCACCCGAATAGCGACAAGAAATATAAACGCATTTGGAGACAATGACCCTGACCATGACCTGGAAAACCTTTTGTCTTATCCCACCTCTTGCCCATCAAAATTCTCAACCCCTCCAAGGGTAAAACGGTAAATAAAGGCTAGCTGCTCGGAATCCCATGCCTCGTGCTTTGCTTAAGCTCTCTCTCACATCTCAAAACGTTACAAAGAAGGCAGATAGAACGCAAGGTGGGGTTTTTGGCTTGTGCTTGCGGTGTAGAAAACCTCCCCTTCCCTCCATTCAAATGATGAAAGGTTGTGAGATAGAAGCCAGAGGAATCAACTACCAGATCCAAATCTCAGAGAGAACACATCCCTTCAAAATATGGAGCCGAGAAGAAGAAGATGGTGAAGCAATAAACCATCATGGCCATCAAGTACCATGCAACCTAGAAGTTTTGCCGACCACCAAGGGTAGTAGTTCCAAACTTAGAGTCCGGCAGGTGCTGAAGAACGTTAGCTGCCGTGCCAAGCCATGGGAGATCCTGGCCATCGTCGGCCCCAGCGGCGCGGGCAAGTCCACACTCTTGGAGATCGTCGCCGGCAAGCTGACACCGCCGTCGCCGCCGACCATTCTGATCAACCGGAAGGTCGTCGACAAGTCCGATTTCCGGAAGATCTCAGGCTACGTGACCCAGAGGGACATGCTGTTCCCATTGCTGACGGTGAGAGAGACGCTCATGTTCAGCGCCCGGCTCCGCCTCGGCGGCAGCCTCCCGCCACCCCAGCTGAGCTCCCGGGTGGAGTCCCTCCTAAGGGAGCTCGGACTCTGGAGCGTCGCCGACGCCCGCGTGGGCGACGCCAGCGGCCGCGTCCGGGGGGTCTCCGGCGGGGAGCGGCGAAGGGTGTCCATCGGGGTGGACGTCGTCCACGACCCGAGGGTGCTGATCCTGGACGAGCCCACCTCGGGGCTCGACAGCACGTCGGCGATGCAGATCGTCGACATGCTGAAGACCATGGCGGAGAGCCGTGGCCGGACGGTCATCCTCAGCATCCACCAGCCCGGTTCTCGAATCGTTAAGCTCTTCGGCTCCGTCCTCGTCCTCGCCCATGGCTCCGTCCTGCACCACGGCACCGTTGACCAGCTCAGCTCTCACCTTCGCTCCCTCGGCCTCCAGGTGCCGCTCCAGGTCAACGTCGTCGAGTTCGCCATCCACTCCATCGACGCTCTCCAGCAACATAAACGCCAAGAGACACTAGCAGAACACCATCAACAACAACAGCAGCAGCAGCAAGAACAACGAGAAGCCCAAGAACAACCACTGCTTCTGCTCCCAAAGAAAGGAGAAGGAATAGATCAAGGAAGGAGAGATAGGTGCACGCTCCAACAACTCTTCCATCAACACAAAATAGTCGACGAGGAATCGCTCGCCGGGTTCGACCTCTCCTACGATTATCCAAACTCAAGGTCTCAAGAGGTAGCCATCCTCACACATCGGTTCTTGAAGAATGTTTTCCGAACGAAGGAGCTCTTCGCGTGCCGGACGATCCAGATGCTGGTCTCCGGGCTCGTCCTCGGCTCGATATTCTTCGACCTCAAAGATGATAAGGTCCTAGAGAGAGTAGGCCTCTTTGCCTTCATTCTAACTTTCTTGCTCTCTTGCACCACTGAAGCACTACCGATATTTCTTCAAGAGAGGGAGATTCTTATGAAGGAGACCTCCAGTGGGAGCTACAGAGTATCTTCCTACGTGGTGGCCAATGGGCTAGTCTTCTTGCCATTCCTCTTCATATTAGCCATTCTCTTCTCAGTGCCTCTCTACTGGCTCGTCGGGCTCAACCGGAGTTTTACTGCGTTCATGTACTTCTTGCTCTTGATATGGCTCATTCTATACACGGCCAACTCGGTGGTGGTGTGCTTCAGCGCTCTCGTGCCCAACTTTATAGTCGGCAACTCTTTGATCTCGGGTGTGATGGGGTCGTTCTTTCTGTTCTCCGGCTACTTCATAAGAAAGAAGGCGATGCCCAGCTACTGGGTCTTTATGCACTTCATTTCTTTGTTCAAGTATCCGTTTGAAAGCTTCTTGGTGAATGAGTTCTCGGACCCGGGGAGGTGCGTGGAACATGAGATGGGGTTGTGTGTATTGAGAGGAGAGGATCTTCTAAGTGAGGAAGGGCTGGGGGAGGAGAGCAGGTGGAGGAATGTGGTGGTGATGGTGTGCTTCATCTTGGCTTATAGGTTCTTCTCGTATCTCATACTGAGGTGCAGGTGCCGGTGTGTCCAAAAGGGTGGGCTCAAAAGAGCTCTGATTTGATAGCCATGGTCCCTCTCTCACTCTCCTTTTCTTCTTTTTCTTTTCTTTCTCATTTCAATTGTCTCTATCATACTATCGTCTCTATCAATAAGACTGTGAATGCTTGTGGTCAGTATAGCAGCTTACTTGTCTCTCTTTGGTTGGGTCGTGAGCAATATAGGAGATTCTCTTGTTTATGGTGTTGGGCTGTTAACTAGGGTTAACATCTTCTCAGATGGTGTAATGTTCATGGCAGGAAACTTTTTGCAAGGTTGCTTCTCGATTCTGGAGTACTCCACTTACAAATTTTGAACTTTTTTTAAGGAAAAAATTACTACGGAAATTTAGAGTTGATGTGCTTTGAAAGTCACGGGAGTTTGTTTGATTTGTAGGCAGGAGTTGGCAATTTTCGATTTTGGACCCAGCCAGAGCCCACCACTATAACCAGGTATGGTCATGGCCATCTCAGGACTCAGAAGACTCAGGGCCTACCGTGAGGACGTTCTTTGGTAGGAACGTTACGGGCCGGTACAATAGTTGCATTTGTTATTATTAAATTATGTCGTAATCCTGTAATTATTATCCACAGCCAATTGTACTTAATTATATGTCCTTTGAGCTAGGAGACATGTTTCCTGAAATTTAAGTAGCCGGCATTTTTAAAATTTTCTTTTAAATGAAAGGAATACGTGTCTACAATTGAAACTGATACGGGAATAACTCGCTATGATGCATGTATATATCAATGGAGTTGTTAGAAAGTTAGTTCTTTCGTAGTCACAGTCACATCTTACTTTTCTTCCTTTTTTTCTTCCAGGACTTCTCGTTGAAAGGAACGTGGAAACGCTTAAGATGAGTTAGAAAGTAATGAGGAGGCCATTTAAGTTTTTACGCATAGAAAAGTTTTTTTTTTTTTTTTCTCTCTTTTTTTAGAATAAAAAATAGAGATAAAAATGATATGGATATTATCCATTCAAATTTATTTTCACATCTGATTAATATGAATATGAATAAAAATTTTAGAATTCGAATAATATTTATATTCATATTTCGTTTAAAAAAATAGATATAAATATGAATAAACAACTATTCGATCCGTATTTGAATATCCAAATTTATATATAATTTTATATATCATTTATTAATTTTTTAAAAAAATAAACAATATGTAAACATATTATTAACTTAATTTATCATATATTTAGTAATATCTTTGATTTTATAGTTATAAAATTTAATTATTTAAGTTATATATGTAATTATATCTATAATTATATCTATATTTTTAATATTTGAATTATATCCGTATCTATTTAAAATAAATATGAATATAAATATTTTTATCCGAATAATATTCGTATCTATATTTATATTCATCACAAAATAAATATGGATATAAATATATTTATATTTTTTCTTTCAGGACTTCTCGTTGAAAGGAACGTGGAAACGTTTAAGATGAGTTAGAAAGTAATGAGGAGGCCATTAAGTTTTTACGCATAGAAAAGCTTTTTTTTTTTCTCTCTTTAGAATAAAAAATAGGAAGGGAAGTGATATATGTATTATCCATTCAAATTTATTTTCATATATAATTAATATAAATATGAATAAAAATTTTAGAATTCGAATAGTATCTATATTCATATTTCGTTAAAAAAAATAAATATGAATATGAATAAATAACTATTCGATCCGTATTTGAATATCCGAATCTATATATAATTTTATATAATTTTATATATTATTTATTAATTTTTTTAAAAAATAAACAATATGTAAACATATTATTAACTTGATTTATCATATATTTAGTAATATCTTTGATTTTATAATTATAAAATTTAATTATTTAAATTATATCTGTAATTATATCTGTAATTATATCTGTAATTATATCTATACTTTCAATATCCAAATTATATCCGTATCCATTTAAAATAAATATGGATATAAATATTTTTATCCGAATAATATTCGTATCTACATTTGTATTCATCACAAAATAAATATAGATATGGATATATTTGTATTCGATTCGTACCTAATCCGATTTTAACCCTAATGAAAAAGTAATTTTATCCATGGGACTTCCTCGCATACTATCATAAAAAATATAAGAGACAGTATATAAGTTGTTTATCTCGTTATCCTTGCAATTTTTGTATTTATAAAGACCCTCATTAATGGAGGATTTTATTTGACTGGAAAAGCTGTTTTTATCCATATGAAGCCGGTTCATTATCATGGAAACATAATATATTTTTTGAGGAAAGTAAAAATATAGTGTGTGTGTGTGTGTATTATATCACTTATTTATTTTGTATTCTTGTAATATTTTGCAACTATAAAGTTTTTTAAATCCTATGTGAATGGAGCAAGTTACTATTCATTGACAGCCATGAGAGTTTTGCCCTGAAGATAAATAGGAAAGGTGATTTGGGCAGCGAGAACCCAACTCTTTCAATTATTTTAGATAACGTAAATCATACACATCGAAAATAGATTTTTTTAAATAAAATATTAAAAATAAGATTTGCTGTCTAGGTATCTGACCCCGTATAGATATCAAAATATTACTATATATCTGATACAGAGGTTGATTCGACATATCAAGCGTCAATACATCCTCGATCTATGCTACATATCGGTATGAGAAATCTTGGTTAAAAGAAATAGGAATGCTCGAATATTCTATACTTCCTTCCATTTTAAAACTCTTGAGAGGACCCTATCAAACTACAACTTATCTGGCCTCCATCCAAAACAGACCTTAGGTAAGTCCATTAATTTGAATGGTACATGGTTAACCAAGCCAATAGCTGTTGGCACTGTTAGTTAACAGCATTCTTCTAAAGCTCATCTTTAGAAGAGTTATGGGGTTCAAATTTGGGGGATCTCATTAATTCCCATGGAATTACAGAAAAATAGACTAAAAAAAAAAGCTCATTTAACCCTTTAATGGCAATTTCAATCTGGTATGACATTGTGATGAGTGAAAATTAGGTGAGCGGAACCTATTGAAGGCGTACGAGAGATTGGGACCAATCATCCAAAAAATGAGAGGTGGATGGTTATTGAACATAGAAAAAGTGGGGAGAAATTGGACATGCGAAGAAATAGGGAAAGTGATGTATTATTATGATTAGTTTCAGATAGATACAGAGTCTTGTAATTATTGCCTCTCGTTATCAAATTTAAAAAAGACAAATATTAGATTAATTATTTTTCACCAAAAAATAATAAGATTAATTCTTTTTGAAACTTGGTCTCCTAATCTCGTAAAAACTTTCAATCTTAATCAACATCCTCCATGTGTTACATCTATTTCTTTTGGGTCTTCATATGAGTGGTTAAAATTCACTTTACTGAAGCATAGATAATGATAACTTTGAAGTTAACAATAACAAGAAATAAGATTGCGAATAGTCTATGCTAGGAAGAGAAATGCTTTGCCGCTTTTTGGTGGCTATTAGCATAAAAAATTTCCGAGGTCCATTTGATTCTAGATTGGCAACTTACTATTCAACCATCTTTGTGTGTTGCAACAAATCTCACAAGCCGCACTACATAGGGGAATATTTTTGTGTGTATAGAGCAAGCACCCATATAATTAATATACTGGGAAATATAAATTGTCATAACTTACAAATCAAAGATTGACGCATCATTTGACTGGAATGCACTACTTAGGGATATTTTATGTAATAACCTAAAATATCATTCAAAAAAATTACTCAAAAGTATTATGATAAATAAGATTTAAAAAAAAGATAAATCTTTATAGTAAATACTATAATGCAGCACTTATATTCATGTAAACTTCCATGCCGATATGGTGCTCTATGATTCAACCATGTTGTTGTCAATCCCATCTAGTTGCACGCATATCCTCATGCCAATATGGCCCTCAGAACTGAATGATTAGGTCTTTCAATAGGCTTGGCCCATTCATGGCTTGAAAGTTTCCCTATTCAAGTGCACAACCCGCAACAAGATCCAACCTAAGCAATTCTTTTTGTTTAGACTTGATCTTTAATGAGAAGAAAAGAAAAAAAAAATTAAAAAATTAAAAAAAAAAAAGAAAGAGGGGGGAGGAGGGGGGCTCCAAAAGTAAAATCGGCAAAATATGATCCAACTTGTCAATCCGATCCATGTTCAATCCGCCATATGCAAGTTTGGATTTAGACCGAACAGATTCAAGTCATAAACAGGATGACTCGTTTAATATCTTTAATATTTAAGTTAGATTTATGTTTCATATATCTGACTCGTTTAACCTGTTTAATATTCAGATTAGGTTGAGTCAAATAACCTGTTTCACCCATTTAACACATTTAAGGTCTATTTAACCTATTTAAAATCTGCTTAATATATTTCTGACATATTTAACCTGATCTATTTAGTCCATTTAATCCATTAAAAATCTATTTAATCTATTTAATCTATTTAATCTAATCTGATATATTTAATAAATGAATTAAGCGGATCAGATCGGATTACCTATTTAATAAAGAGATCAAATTCATGTTTGAATTTTTGATCTATTTAATAAATAGATCAAATTTAAATTGATAATTTTTTGATCTAATCTATATTGATTCAATGTGTATCTTATCCAGTCCGATCTAATTGCCACCTTTATCTTGGGCGGAGGGGGTGGTGGTGTGCTGGGGCGGAACTTGGGCTGAGAAGGCCTAGCTCTAACCCCAGGCTCAAAAAATGCCTTGGTTCAAACCATCAAAGCCCGGCCCATTGACACCCTTGGAGAAGCAAATGCAGTGGAAGGGCTGTCGGGGTGGTTGGCCACCTATTGTGGCACCAAGGATGATCTCTGGCTCCCATGACCGTCGACCTCCACTTATGCACCTACTGGCTTCGCTCATGCGTCGCCCCCCGCTTCCGCTCCCAAGGGCAGCAGCTCCACCAGCTCCTCTTCAAGTCTGGCCACGCCTCCTCCCTCTTCGCCTCCAACTGCCTCCTCCAAATGTACGCCCGCTGCGGCCCTGACCTCACCGACTCCCGTCGCCTGTTCGACGAAATGCCCCACCGAAACTGCTTTTCCTGGAACCTACTCCTAGATGCCTGCCTCAAGTTAGGCGATCGCGCTGCTGCGCTAGAACTGTTCGACTCTATGTCCGAAAGGAACACCTTCTCATGGAATGCCATCGTCACTGGCCTTGTGAGATACGGCGATCTGGAGAACGCCCGGCGCTTGTTTGAAGAGATGCCGATGAGGGATGCTGTTGCCTGCAATGCGGTCATTCATGGGTATGCCCGCAAAGGCCAAGTGCATGAAGCTTTTCGCTTGTTTAAAGAGATGGGTTCGCATTTCGTGGGACCTTCGTCACCATGCAACGATGGTTTTGTGCTGGCAACGGTCCTCAGTGCCTGCGCTGATCACGTGGCTCATGATTTCGGCAAACAGATCCATGCACGTATTGTCATGAGCCAGGTGGACCTGGATACCGTCCTGGGTAGCACACTTGTCAACATGTATGCAAAGTGTGAGGATTTTGATAGTGCTTGTTTAGTTTTGGACTCAATGCTGGAACCTGATGACTTCTCTTTGTCAGCTTTGATTTCGGGCTATGCAGACCATGGAAGTTTGGTGGATGCGAGAAAGGTGTTTGACAAGAGAGAGAATCCTGGTGTTGTTTTGTGGAATTCTATAATTAATGGTTATGTCATTAATGATCAAGGAGAAGAAGCATTGCATCTTTTTAGAAGGATGAGGAGGGAAGGAGTCATGCCGGATTCATCAACTCTTGTGAGTCTTCTTGGTGCTTCTATGAGTTTTGGTGAGCTAGAATATGGGAAACAACTGCATGCTTGTTGTTGCAGACATGGACTTATAGAAAATATAGTTGTTGCAAGTGCTCTCATAGACTCTTACTCCAAGTCTGGCTACTGGGAGGATGCTTGCAAGGTTTTCAGTGAGCTCAAAGTGCATGACACGGTTGTACTCAACTCTATGATCAATGTATACTCAAACTGCGGGAGGATTGTAGAAGCAAGGCGGGTCTTCAAGTCAATTCCCAGCAAAAGTTTGATCTCGTGGAATTCAATGATAGTGGGCAACAGCCAGAATGGTTGTGCCGTCGAGGCATTGGAGGTCTTCAGTGAGATGCATCGGCTGGATCTTAGGCTTGATAAAGTGGCTTTGGCTAGTGCAGTGAGTGCTTGCGCAAGCATTTGTTTACTTGGTCTTGGAGAACAGATATTTGCTCAGGCTACTTTAGTTGGCCTTGAGTCAGATGTTGTAATCTCTTCTTCAATTATTGATCTCTATTGTAAATGTGGTGGTGTCAGTCAGGGGCGGAGGCTCTTCAATGAAATGAGGAATTTTGATGTAGTTCTATGGAACTCAATGTTGATGGGATATGCATCAAATGGGTATGGAATTGAAGTTCTTGAGCTCTTTGAAACAATGAGAAATGCAGGAGTGAGCCCAAATGTGGTGACCTTTATTGCTCTCCTTTCTGGTTGCTGCCACTGTGGACTAATTGAGGAAGGATTAAGATGGTTTCATAGGATGAAGGGAGACTATGGTATTGAACCAGTTGTTGAACATTACTCATGCATTGTTGATTTGTTAGTGCGTGCAGGTCGACTTAAGGAAGCAGTTGATTTCATTGATACAATGCCCTTTGAGACTGATGCTAGCATGTGGACATCAGTGCTTGGAGGATGCAAGGCTCATGGAGATGAGGCTTTAGGAAATAAGGTGGCTGAGAAGCTTATTGAGCTTAATCCTCAGCATTCTGGCTCTTATGTGCAGTTATCTAGCATATATGCTGCTCAGGGCGATTGGGAGAGTTCAGTACAAGTTAGACAAATGATGCATGAAAGAAGGATTAAAAAGAATCCTGGTTTCAGTTGGATCTGACAGTTGCACAGGAAATTTTTTGCATGCATTTCAAAACAATGAGAAAATTGGAAGGTTAATGTGATCAAAGGATATGCTCCATGATAACATATCTACAGTGCACAATGAAGTTATGAGCTGAATATAAGGTAAAATTGTAAGATGTTGACTATGACAGAGACTGACCAGGCACAAGCACAACATTAGTGACAGTTGCTTGACTTGAGCTCTGAAAAAATGTTGGCAGTCTCTATCGGTTGAGTGCTCTCTCTTCCATAAACATTCTGTGAGAAAGGCAGCAGTTGAAATCAGAGATCCCCTGGTACCAAGAGACTAATCTCCGTGGCTGCCAAATAATCTCTGCTTTTCATTGATAATGTTATCGATGATGTGACAACTGATAGAGAAAAAAGTGGATCCTTTTTTGTGGAGTTTGAAAGTAGTGTGTTATGTAGCAGACCAACGGGATAATTGGAAAGATCGTCAGACATCAATGAAGTTTCTTTTGTGAAAATCTTGTTATGTTATTGCTGCAAGTTAACAAAACGAGAGTTGATGGATTGGAGAGGCACAAAATGTTTCATTATGGAATCAAATAATAGAGTGCTGCTTGTGCCACAAGGTTTCGTTATGGAACATCAAAGGGCTTGGTTCATAGGAAGAGCAATGGTGGAAAAAAAGGAATTAGTGGAAGAACAGTTATCATCTTCTGTGAACAGCTGTAATATAACAATACTGGTTTTCCTTTTGCTTGAAGGTAGGGGACATCCGTCAAGGAGATTGGAGAGGCATAAGAAATCATTATGAAGAAGCAGAGATCAGTTACAGCTTGGAATGGAAAAAGTAGGATGGAAGAACATTTAGAATACTGGCTCTCAGTTCATATCTTTAGATTGAAAAGCACACATGTTGTATATGTATCAAGACTAAACAACCTTTCTCACAAGGTTTAATTATTTATTTTAACCATTCATTGGATACTCTAACAAACGGAGAATTTTGTTACCATTATTTTTTTTGCATCGATTTGGGAATTCAGTGTTAATAGAAAATTACTTATTTCTATTAAATATGCTATCTATTTTCTTCTTCCAACTCTTGTAATTGAAGTGGAACTAGCTCTGGTATTGTATGAGCAACCTAAGTGCATGTATGATTTCTGTACCTTTAAGTGTACCAACATTACCAACAACATAGAAACAAGAGTTTCAGTGAAAGTTTTGAGAAACAAGTTTTATCTTCTGATATGCCTAATTTTCTATGATGATCATGAGATGCTGGCAAACCGTACATGATAGATATATTTTCTATGAAGAAGTTAGCTAACCTCAAAATGTCCATGTAGCAAACCAGCTTACTCTGATGTCCATATTTCAGTTGCCTCTAATTGCAAAGGTAATTCTCATTCTTGCTTGGCAGCATACCCATTAGCTTCCATCCATAACAGGCTACAAATATATATCCAAGAAAAACAAGTTCCCTAAATCCCCTGTTAGAATGGATCAACTAGGTTTTAGAAACCCATAAACAAGATGGCGTGAGGTCCCTTTTTTTTTTGTTGATAAGTCGGAGAGTTCATACTATTTTAGTATGAATACAACTCAAAAGATTAGAACAAAGATATACCACAAAGACATCTGCAAAACAGATGCATCAGTCCAACTGCCTCCTCTTGAGTGGTCAGTGACATAGCTAGTAGCCCGATCTCCAGTATTGTTTGTTTCGCAATAGATGTATCTGATGTCTATGGAGATGCATCCCACCAGCAAACTCTAGATATCTCAGACTATCAAGTTAGAGACTATAGCCCCTTCCCCCCACTCTCCTCTTCCCGCCCCCCCTCCATATCCAACCCACCATCATTGTCAAGTCCCCCTCCATCACCAGCTGGTCAGCCTTGAGAGTCTGCCTTTGCATCAGTGATGCCCTTGTAGGTAGCTCGTAACTTCACTTCGAAAATGGTGGTCCTAAATAGATGGATCCTGCTAGCTGCAATGAACCTAAATTCAGGACCTCGGATCACAAATCCAGCTCCATTGCTATTGCTAATCACGTGGTCGTCAAAGTTAACCTTAAGGAAGGTCGGAGATGGGGGCTCCCAAATAACATAAATCCTATGAGATGCTACAAGAGTGGAGGGGGAGTTGAGTCCCAAGTGTTCTAACTCTTCAAAATCTGCCCAGATAATGATACATCCACAATCTCAACAATCTGAGACAATGCACTCTCGAGCACCACCCTCATCGGCTACCATCTTGCCTTGAAGAGATTGATGTTTTGGGTCAACCAGATGTGATAAGCAACATAGGCAACACCGATGCCAATAGATCTCATAGCCTTAGACTCCATGCTCTGCTGCAGAGCCTCTAGAAAAATTTGGCCTAGTCACTAGGACCATCAAAGGAAGGAGACTAGCCAGCTGCCATATCTAGATAGCCCTTAGACAAAAAAAAAACATACTCCATCGTCTTATCCTCCAACCCACAACAGGGACTGGTAGATGGGATGTCTATACCATGGGTCCTAAATAGAGCTTTGATAGGAAGCCAACTCCAAGCAACCTTCCAAATGAGTAGGTTGATCCTCAAATGGACTCTGAGCCTCCGAATTCAAGCACCATTTCTCCTCCTGATTGGCTCCCCCTATAAAGGTAGTATATGTCTTTGGCGGCCACCCTGAAAGTGCACGATGATGGTCAAATCCTAACATCTGCATCCTTAAGTAAGAAGATCTCCTGGGACAGAATCCTCTCGACCAATTGGATACCAAAAAGATTGGTCACCACCTACTCATTCTAGCTCCTTCCCTCTGGTTGGAGCAGATCATGGACCAACAAAAAATCACCCACCTTCATGTTAATGAAGGTAGGCCATCGAGATAGCAGAATGTTAGCCATTAACTAGTCTTGAATGATGTCAATCACCCATCCATTACCAATAAGCCAACTAATCTGGGCCATCAAGTCAAATATGTGAGTGCAAATCTCCTTCCACATGGAGCTCCTCCAGCTGGCATGAAAATCCTCCTCCAAGGTCCAGTGGCCATATCTAGCCTACATCATTGTACTCTAGAGGCCGTCAAGCTAACTCAGGAGTCTTGTAGTATGCTTGATAATCAAGACATCATGTCAGATCAATAGGGAGTGAACATGCAAGCCCCTCACTAATTAGTTGATAGACAACATCTCAGGCCAGTAGTTATACCCCTCCACCTCTCCTGTGCAAGCCTCATAGATTATTCAGGTATAACCCTCCACCTCTCCTATGCAAGTTCTATAGAAAATTCCTAAATAATTGCTCAAGCTTTAAGAGAGAAGTCCTTAGCATGATGGTGTGAGACAACATATAGACTAGAATAGTATTGAGAACCAATCTAACTAAAGTCATCCTAGCCATCATCAAAAGAGCTCCGGGATGCCAGCCCTCAAGCTACTCCCAAATTAAGGCCTTCATCTTCATATAGTCAACTTTCTGAAGCCTCCACCTACTGATAGGAACCCTTAGGTAGCAAAAAGCCCCAACCTATTCCATGATGCCCAGAATCTCTTGGATCGTCTGTCTGTGCTGAGCCCTAATCTTCAGACAGAAGTAAATCACAGACTTAAGGAGGTTCACTTTCTAGCTTAATGCAGCATAGTAATCCTCCAAAATTTTTCTAAAGACCATAGCATTTTGGGCAGCTTAACTCACTAGAAGATAATTGTCTGCAAAATGCAGGTGCGATATCGATTGGGCCCCTAGAGTGAGCATATAGGGGTCTATGGCTCGGCCAAGGATCACCATTCATAAGGTCTGAGAAAGTACGTCAGTACAAGTAATGAACAGGTAAGGGGATAATCGACAACCTTGACAAAGACTGACTGCAAGATGAAAGAGGTCCTTGGAGTGTCGATCAAGATGGCAAAGAAGAGAATATGTATGCACCTTTTAATCTAGCTAATCCAGCAATTATAGGACTAAAAATTTTCTAGGGCCTAATGGAGAAGCTCCCAACATACCTGGTCGTAATCTTGCTCCATGTCGAGCTTGATAACCATGAGGCAGCAGCAGATAGAGGCTTTATAAAGATCATGCATGAATCTTTGTGCAATCAGTATGTTGTCGGAGATACTATAGCCATCGATGAAAGTACCCTTCTTAGGACTGATCAGATGGGGAAGAACTTCATCTTGCCCACCATAATCTTGGTACAAATGTTATATAGGGTGGTGCATAGATTGATGGATCTAAAGTGACATGGCTCCAAAATATTCTATCTCTTCAAAAGAATAGCAATGAAGATTCTCTTACTGCCTACTAGCATTAATTCTATAGCAAAAAACTGTTGAATAGCCATTAGGAATAATGGCCCAATAATACCGAAAAAATAAAGGAGAAAATACATCAGGACTAGATGCTTTGTCCTCCACTAATGCCCAGATTGCCTCTCGGATCTCATCCCAATGGTTCATGGACCACATTGATCTAAAAAATCTAAAGATCTCCTGTCTAACCTCCTCCTTACTATCAATCCACTATCCCCCAACACTCCTCAACATCTGAATCTAGTTTCTCTACCTTTTAATAAAAGTTACCTGACAAAAGAACTTAATATTCCTATCTCCTTCTCTCAAACACTGGATCCTGGACTTCTACCATCAAAGCATCTCCTATTGCTTCAATAAAGAAGGCTTCAAAGAAAGACTGGCCCCAAGACCAGCTAGGTCATCCACTGAAAGACCCCCATCCCTATCCTCCCTCACTTGCAACTCAATGATTGAGGCCTCAACCTCCTCCAATCTGCTGAAAATGTCTATCACCTCAATGTAGTTCCACCTCAAGAGCTTATGTCTCGTTAACTCCAATCCATGAGTGATCCGGTACATGACATCACCTCACACTGGCAGCCTCTAAACCTCTCGCACAATATCTCAAGAGCGAGGTTAGGACAGCCAAAATTTTTCAAAATGGAATAGGCTCTGATAAGAAAAATTTGAGTCAGTAGATAGAAGAATTGGACAGTGCTCAAAGGCAATCGATAGAAGATGGAGAACTTGATAACTAAAACACTCCTGAAGCCAGCTATCGATGGCAAAGATCCTATTGAAGCACTCCCACACCCTTACTCTGCTCTGACAGTTATTACATCAGATGAATCTGAGACCTGAGAATCCAAGATCTATCAACCTGTTCCTCAAAATAAACACCCTAAACTCCTTAGATTTAGTGCTATCCAAGAATGACCTACCCCCTCTTTTTTTCTAAGAACCATCAATGCAATTGAAATCCCCCATGACTAGAAAAGGTAGATCCTGATCGACCAGCTTAGAAATCTCCTCCCAAAACTTCCTCATATACCTGTAGTCAATGCTAGCATAAATACCAAATAATATCCAAGGAGTTTCATTTATTCCAAAAATGATCACTACAATATGTTGGTTATAGTTGTACAACACATCAACATTGACGACTACATTCTTCTATACAACTATGATCCCACCGACAAAGCCACAAGACTCAATGGAGCTAAAGCCCCACAACATTGGGAACCACTGCTGTGCCTGCTCTAGGCTCCTCCCCACCAGCCAAGTTTCAAGCAAAACACATAAGTCTAACCATTGCTGGTACATCAACCTCCTATAAATGAAAACAAAACACATAAATCTGACCAACATAGAGAATAGTGATCTAGACTGAGTTGGCAAATCACCACTTGTTGATACCTCCAAGTTACACTACCCCAACTGCTGATTTGGTGAACGTCAATATGCCACCTTGGAGGATTTTTGCCACCCTTCAAAATTTAGAGGAGATCTTAGCAGACTTGATTGCCTCAAAGGTGAGTTTACTCTATTCGATTTAGGAGTTGACACGGTTGGTCATGACTCACCGTTCTTCCCCTTCGAACCATCCGAAACAATCCTAGGTGGTCAAAACTTAGACGTGACCACTAGGGGCCCAGCTGAAGGTGGGCCATGGCCGGTAGTCCTTTGCCACTACTAGTTAGGCCTAGCTCAATGGAGGTCAGCTCGATGGAGACCTCCATGGGTGTCGAATTGACTTTTACTATGTTTTTCGACCACAGAGAGCTATCAACCTCTGAGAGATGGCGAGTGTCGTCAGAGTGGCCAATTTGTTTGCAAGTAAAACAAATTGTTGTGAGATTTTCGTAAACAAATAGCAGCCAAAAAATATGATTCTTCCCCTTGATGGAGACCTTGGGCTTCAACGGCTCCAAGGAGTCGATCTCCACCTTTATCCTAGCAAAACGAGTCCTCTAAAGCTAGTCGGTAAAGCTGTCGATGACAATGGGCTTCTTGGCTTCCTCCACGATGCCCATAATCCTTCTTGTGCTCCAAAATCGAGATAGTAGGGAGATGCATCCAAACCATCATCCTCTTGACAACATCGCTCCCTAGCACAGTCCAGCATCCATGGCTCGATAATGAGAGTTTATCGATGGCAATCTAGGGGCCTCGTTGAAGGATCGTGTTCCGCTCATCTGATTTAAACCAAAAGAGTAGGTGATCCTTGGCCAAGAAGAAGGCCTCATCTTCACCCTACAACTTTTCTTTCTCCTTGAAGTTATTGGAAACTCAATCAATCGAAACGCACCGGCCAAGGCTCTAGGCCAGCATAGCCACCTTCTCACATTTCTCCAGTAGTTCTTCCATTTTATCCTCGAGAAACTTCAATACTTTCATGAAGTAGCATTGGAGTTGTTTGACCTCAGCCATCGAGTCTTGTGCATCATCCAATTTGATTGCCGTGGTGGGCCCTCAACTATCTTTGCCTAGGTTCAACCCCCCTCATCGATAGCTGGCGGTTCTCGGCCTCCATCACTTCTAGACCTCCTCTGACTATCTATCTACCATACAAACCACTAGCTCTACAACTTGTTCGACAAAAGGCCACAAAGAAGCACCAGAACTAATGCGATTGCTCATCTAACAAGCGCACCCTATTGATTCAACATCAAATATGCCGGTGTGAGATCTTTGCAAACTAGTCTGTAGTCTACTATTGTTATAAATTAAAGACACATTTGGCTGGGGGCAGTTGGATCCTAAAATTAGATCGGAATAAGTGACTCCCAATCCAGCCATTTGGTTAGGGAGAGATCCATTCTCATTTTGATTCTAAGGGAAAGAATGAAGATGCCTCAATCCCCTAAAACTCAATCCCTACTTTTTTTTTAGTATTCAAATTTTATTTAAATTTTGATTAAGATCACAAAGCAAACACATCAGGGATATGATCATTCCAGTTCCGTTCCAATACATTCCGATTCCATTTGTGAAATAAGCATGCCTTAAGTACATTCCACTTGCCATTTTCCATTCTCAATTTCCTAAACTATTTATTATGCTCCCACTAGGGTGCAATCGAGTTGAGCTAAGTCAAATAGTTGAGAGCTTGAGCTCAACTCAACTCAAAATACTTAGACTCAAAATTCGATTTGAGATCAACTAAGCCTTTTTATCTCGAACTCGAACTCAGCTTGATGAAAAATAGGCAAAACTCGAGATTGACTCGATTTGAATATCAATTAAGTTATACTCAAGTTTTAGTCTACTAGTAATATATATATTAATATATATATATAATAAATAAAAATAATATTATTAAAAATATATATAAATTCGAGTAAACTTGTAAGTTTTTGAACTGATTATCTTGTTACTAGAGCTCGATTCGAAAAATTATTCGAACTATTCAAGCTCGATAATAATCGAGTCGAGCTTGAGTAGCTTACGAGCGATTTGATTTGTTTGCACCCTTAGCTCCCACCCAGGCTATGAATCTTTGTTTTGGGGTACAAGCGGGCACTCACAGCACTCTAATGTAAGTATACCCCAAAAAATTAGAAAATAAAATATCCTATAGGATATGCAGACATGTTTGATCTTGTCGTCGGATCTAGTCACCGATATGCTCGGCCACAGGAAGTAACCCAATCAATGGTGTTGTTTGCCTCTCAAAAGATATGCTAAATAGACACAACAATGAAGTCATGTAGAAAAATCTATACGTCACGAAAGAGCGGATGGGCCTTCAGTCACTCCATATCGTCTCAGATCTATCACAGTGACACAATCTCCTTCAATGAGGATCCTCTCCGTCCGAAACTTTTGCTTGGGATAGATAACATCTTGACGTTCAGTTTTCAGGATGGAAGGCTCAAAGAGATATGGGCCCTCCATCATTAGTAGTCTGATGTTCGAATTTCGAATGATAAAATCAACATCACTTAACTCCTCTCTAATACTGCCATCCTGACATATACTGAAGAAGAGGGCTTTCAAAAAATTAAAAAAATCTTTCAAGTCGTTGCAAAAATAGTAAGGGAGCCTCGTTGGAGGCATCATAGGTCACGAAGCCTACGAGGGAAGAAATCTTGAGAAAGAAAGGGTGTTTTTCTTTTTCCCTCTTTTTTTTTTTTTTAATTTTACCTTTTGAGAAAAGAAAAGAAGGCACCCCAGCCAATCCCTCTCTCCTCCACACCGAACTCCAAATGGGAAGAGGAAACTACCAGATGGAAGAAGAAAGGAAGCATCGGAAGACAATAAAAAATGGGGTGCCCTCCCTCCCCTCATAAATCGCACATCTTAGCCCCTAATGATCGTTTCCCCTCCAAACCTTGGACCTATCAAAAAATTCGATGTTTCCTCCTTTTCTATCCTCATTGGCCGCTGCACCTCTCTCAACTCCCTCCCCTCCGCCCAAACCCTCCACTCCAACCTCATCAAAACCGGCCTCCACCGCCACACATTCCTCGCCAACCGCCTCCTCGACCTCTACTCTCGCCTCGGCTCCACCACCTCCGCCTTCCAAGTCTTCGACGAAATCCCCTCCAAGAACACCTTCTCGTTTAACATTCTTCTCGCTCTCCTCTCCAAGACCGGCCGCATTCGAGATGCCCGCCAGCTCTTCGAAGAAATGCCCCAGCGGGATACCGTCAGCTGGAATTCCATCATCTCCGCGTACATCTCCAATGGCTTGTTCGCCGAGGCCTTTGAACTTCTGTACAAAATGCAAGACCTCGGAGCGAGGTTCAGTGAGTACACGCTGTCCCTCGCTGCCTCCTGTGTCTCCGATGCTCGGCACGCCAAACAAGTGCATGGGTTTCTCATCCGCAGTGGCTTGAATTCATCGAACAACGTGATGGACAATGCGCTTATCGATATGTATGGAAGGGTTGGAGTCATCAGTTATGCTTGCGGTGTCTTTCGAGCCATGGAGGACCTCGATGTCATCTCTTGGAATTCGATGATCTCGGTCTATGGCAACTCAGGTCATGGTGAGAAGGCATTGGAGTGTTTTCGTTCGATGAGGGCTCACGGGTTTCCAATTGATGAGTTCACGGTGTCGTCGGTGATCCATGCCTGCGCGGATCTTGGGCATTTGGCCGAGGGTGAGCAACTTCTGGCCCAGTGCTTCAAGATGGGATTCCTTTCGAATTCTGTAGTTTCTAGTGCTGTTATTGACCTGTATTCCATGTGTGGCAGACTGGAGAATTCGATTCGGCTCTTCGAAGAAATGGACAGATGGGATTCAGCCCTCTGCAATTCCATGGTATCAACCTACGCCCGTATCAGGCTTGTGCATGAAGCTCGGAGTCTCTTTGTGGTGGCTCTGAGGAAGGAAATGAGGCCGACGGGATTCACCTTTGCAAGTATTCTGTGCTCAAGTTCCTGTTTTGGGTTGACTGAGCAGGGAACACAGATCCACTGTTGGGTTTTTAAATTGGGTTTTGAGGCAGATTTGATTGTTTCTAGTGCTCTTGTAGACATGTATACTAAGTTAGGATCGGCGGAATCGGCTTTGAAAATTTTTTCAGCAATGGCTACCAGGGACTTGGTCTTCTGGAATACCATGATCATGGGCTTAGCTCGAAATGGGCAAGGCACAGAAGCTCTAAGAATTTTCAAACAAATGCAAGACAGTGGTACCCAACCTGATAGAATTACTCTGGTTGGTGTTTTGTCTGCTTGCAGTCATGAAGGCTTGGTCCATGAAGGAAAGAGAATATTTTCATCCATGGAGAAGAAATACGGGGTGGTACGAGGCCTCGAGCACTATAACTGCATGGTGGACATGATGGGCCAAGCAGGAAGGCTGAGAGAGGCAATGGAGATTATAGAGACCATGCCTCACAAGCCTACTGCAGCAACATGGGAATTGCTTCTTGAAGCTTGCAGGATTCACGGGAACATGCAGCTAGAAGAAATAGTTGCAGAGAAAGTGATGGAGTTGGAGCCTTGCTCATCAGTTCCTTATTTTGTATTAGCTCGGGTGTATGGTACGAGAGGGAGGTGGGAGAGCATGGCTCGAGTGTGGAAGACCATGGGAGATAGAGGTGTGAAGAAGGTTGGTGGATGCAGTTGGATTTGCATTAGAAATCTCATCTTCATTTTTACTTCTGACCAGATATTGCATTATGGAGGGGAAGACACATACTTGATGTTACGTTTGTTGTGTTGGGAGATGGTGGGTGAGGGATATGTTCCCGAACAGCATGAAGAAATGGAAGATCAAGAAAAGTGAGGCTGATAATGCATTGCTGGATGTCTTTTTGATGGATTGAAGCGAAATACTGACCTTCATGGATGCTAATTTTCAGGCTATTTTTGTGTTTGGTATTCCTTGAAGTGGAAAATAGTGAACGACCTTTGTCCTAAACTCCAGGGAACTTTCACATGGTTGGTTGAGCTCATCTTTCAGGCTGAGTGGAGGAGAATTTTAGGCATCAGATTATCATTCTGGTGCTTATGGAAAGGAAGGTGGCTATTGGCATACTTACTGATATAAGCCACTGGAAAATGTTTGCTTTTAACTTGCTTGTTGGTTGATGGATGGTCAATCAATTTGGATTATCTTAACAATGGCTTGGAAGGAGAATTGCTTGTTACATTTCAAAACCGACAACATTGACACCTCCAAGATTACACTTCCATTGCAAGTCTAGAGAACCAGAGAACATGCATCATGAATGAAAGGGAGAATTAAACTAGGTCAAGCAACAGCTTCTTGTACATTACCTAAAGGTTGTCACTGAAGCATTAAATTTTTTTCAGAAGGGGAATGTCACTATAGATTGGAACCGGAAGATACGTCCTAGGAAACTTGCAGACATTTTGGATGAAGTGGGTGATATCCTATCCTCCACAGCTATTGGTTGCCTGCTTATCCAACACTGTTGGCACTTTCGGCAGCATACCGAGAACTGGCCTTGTAAATGGTTCTCTGTTTAACGTACGCTTTCATTATTGTAGCAATTCTTGTTGTATACGCAAAATACTCATTTTATATCTACACACTAAGGATGGAGAGAGCCCATTTGATTTATTGTACCACAAGATTTTACAGATCAATCATCAGGAATTGGTTCAAGAAGTGAAGTATAGAGGATCATAACACTTCTCACGAAAAAAGAGCCAAAAAGAGACACTATGTTTCGTATACTATTGTTAGGAGTATTTCGGAATGGGCCGATGATGTATGAAGATTCAAGTCCATTATGACTTATCGGATCCATATCAGCGTCTCTCAAGCGGCCTAATTATTGTGGTTTGTCCGACCACTGGTCGGCGAATGTCTATCTCCACCCTGGGTCAAAGGCTATTCTGTCCAACCCCTCGTACGCATGTTCTTGATCCGACTCTAATCTAAAAGAGCTAGTCGGAGTGCACATCTTAAGCAGTGCAATCGCATAATTGATTATGATTCGTCCGACCCCTAGTCGGTATGTGCCTGGTCCAACCCCCAATCAGCTAGCTTTTGATCCGACCCCTAGTCGAATGGTTCTTTATCTGAATCCTAAAAAGAAAAAGTTTGGTTCGACCCTTGATCGGAGAACTTGCTGATCGATCTCCAGCCGCATCCGATCCTTACTCAGTTTGTATATCGAAACAATCTTTGATTAGCATAACAACTGCGAGTCGGCTAGTCTTCCAATCAATCCATCTAACCGAGTCTTGGTCGGAAAACTATCAGTCCCAACTCCTAGTCGGTTGGCAACTGGCTTCGAGCCTTAGTCGGCACACCACACACTCTGATCTCTACTCGGAAGCAGATTGATCAGGCTCAGATTCAAAAGACAGGCACCAACTAACCACAACTGTCAATCCTATCTGAGTACAACCGTCTGATCCTGAGAATTTTGCAGGTACAATCGTTTGATTCTGAGAATCACAACCAAATAACTGCACCAGATTCGTCCAGTTTGTGTTCCAAGAGTGGTTACACAGCCGTCTCTTCTATAAATACTCAAACTCTGAGAATCCAGATAAGCAATCCATCTCATGGAGTTAAAAACTCTACTCTCTGTTTGCGCATTCTGACTTGAGCGTCAGAGGGTCTTCGTCAGAGCACAATCCTCCGATCCAAATTTTTTTTGTAGGTTGCTCCAATGCTGCACCTCCTTGTCTTCCAACGTCAACCAGAAACAAGCCGCAATAGATAAAGGACCGAATCTCAGGTCCTATAAAAAGAAGCAAATAAGTTAGAAACTCTTAATGATGGCTCCATGTAGAACTTCCTCTTGGTGAACCAATACCTCTACCTCCTAGCAGATGCAAAATGAAGTAAACCACTCTGCTCCTGCACCTCTAGCAACGGCAGAAGTTCCTACACCGGTATAGCAACCAGCGGCGGTGACCGTGGAGCAATTCAATTTGCCTTTCCAATAGGTGCAACAACTTACGGCTGTGGTTTAGGCAGTGATCCAACCTCCCCAGCACCACAACAGTGAATCAAACCCCAATCCCTCTGGCCCAGCAACCGATGGCAAATCAGACCCAAGTACCAAGAAGACTGCGATCTTCGAGTCCTCAGTCGGGGCATGATTCAACCCTCGACCGACGATCTTCTCTGCGTTCTGAAATGCATATCAATCGAGATGTGGAAGTCGAGTGAAGACTTCGAGAAATACATTGGAAGATCCAGCAGATTTGCAACAACCTGTCAGCACCATCCGACAGGTTTGATTCCAAACTGCTTTTTGTGGTGAGTATTCTTCAGAAACATATCCCACCAAACTTCAAGGTTCTTTAGCTGGAGAGCTACGATGGGACCATAGACCCTGCCGATTATGTCAACAGCTTTCGAGCAGTCATGCTTCTTCAGAAAACCTTCGATGCTATCCTATGCTGAGCCTTCCCCTCCACTTTGAAGGGGGCAGCTCGACATTAGTATTCTAGTCTGAAGCCGGCTTCTATTCATTATTTTCGACAGCTAAGTCAAGCCTTTGCTGTCCATTTCATCACCAGTCGGCGATAACAGAAATACTCGGACTATCTCCAAACCATCAAACAGAAGGAGGGCAAGTCCATTCGATCTTACGTAGTTCGGTTCAACAGAACTATGTTGGAAGTCTGCGACCTAGATCATTCGATCACAATGTTCATCCTGAAGGATGGATTGTTGATAGACGATTTTAAAAAGTCACTGTTGAAGATTTTTTTTCAAAATTTTTCAAAAATGTTGGCTCCGACAGAGAAATATGCTCGATTAAAAAATTTTCTGACAGAAGAAATCGCTCGAATAACCTCAACTATGGGGAATCAAGAGTAAAATGGGATTCACTTGCTCAAATAAAATGGTAAAAATCGCCGCCACTCAAGATCTCTATCGAGGAGAAGGAATATTTCATCAAGTAGGAATTGTTTACCTTTGAGACGATTCGATGATCTCATTCCTTTGAATACTTCTAGGAGAGAGATTTTGATGGAGGTGCGAACCGAGCTGCCTCTGCCTTCAAAGATGCGAACAAGCCCAGGGCACCGCGATCCAAACAAATATTGCCTCTATCATTGTGATTATGATCATGATACCAAAGATTGTTACTAGCTCAAAGAGAAAATTGAGCGTTTGATCCAAGAAGGGAGGCTGGATCAGTTCATTCGATGATAAGGTCCTCCACATTGATATCCTCTAAGGACGGGTAGTAGCAGTGGTATGTCCCGCGCTTCAGCAGCGACAGCGCCAGCCTCCTTAGCCTCAACCTTAACTGACACCAGTGCAACCACAGGCGAAGGGGCAGGCGGTAACAGAAGATCGACCCCTACGGGGTGAAATTTATATGATAACTAGAGGATCATCTGGATCGATGGAGCCGCATGCGGCAAAGAGGCCTCGGCTCGAAGAGCCAATAATCTTCACCGAACAAGATGCTGAAGGTGTACAAATTCTGCATAATGATGTGGTGGTTATTATTGCTAATATCGCCGACCATAATTTACATCGTATTTTTATTGATAATGAAAGTTCTATCGATATTTTATATTTTATTGTTTTCACTGCAATGAGATTTGTTCCAAAACAGTTAAATAAATTCAATACTTCGATCCAAGATTTCTTCGAAAGTTCGATAATTCTGGAGGAAACCATCAGACTGCTCCTTACGGTGGGAACCAAACCCAGGTAGGTGACCATCCACGTTGATTTCTTTGTGCTTAACCTACCGTCAACTTACAATGCAATACTTGGCCGACCAAGTCTAGGGGTGCTGAAGGCTGTGGTGTCGAGCTACCACTTGATGATGAAGTTTCCGACGGAAGCTGGAGTGAGACAAGTCCGAGGCAATCAAGCCATGGCCCGATAGTATTTCATTGCTAAGCTACGGGCGGAGGAACAGCCGATGGCACCCCAACCTAGCTGGGGAGTCGGTGGTCCCTCTGAGGAAAGAAAATCCCCATCAAACTATGAAAATCGGATCATCCATAGATCAGATAACCAAAACTCGACTAATTGCCCTTTTACAGAAAAATACAGACCTGTTCACTTGGACGGTGGTAGATCTGCCTGGCATAGACCTGGACGTGATGACCCATCACTTGGGAGTGGATTCGACCTTCCATCCTATAAAGCAGAAGAAGAGAAGCTTTACCCCAAAGCGTCAGAAAGCAACTACTGAGGAAGTGGACAAGTTGGTCAAGGTCGGCTTCGTCCGAGAAGTAATGTACCCTAATTGGCTCGTCAATGTGGTGCTAGTCAAGAAGACGAACGAAAAATGACGCATGTGCATTGATTTCACTAACCTAAATAAAGTCTGTCCCAAAGATAGCTATCCTCTCCCTCGGATAGATCAATTGGTGGATGCCACTTCTGGGCACGAGCTTCTTACCTTCATGGATGCCTTCTTCGATTATAGCCAAATCCAGATGGCACCTGAGGATGAAGAGAAAACGATCTTTATTACTGACTCTGGGCTTTACTGTTACAGGATAAAACCCTTTGGGCTAAAGAATGCCAGGGCAATATACCAGCGACTAGTGAATAAGGTATTCAAAGATCAAATTGATCACAATATGGAGGTCTATATGAATGATATGTTAGTAAAAAATCAAGCCACCTAGATCACATAGCTGACCTCCAAAAAATCTTTAGCACCCTATGCTGATTTCAGATGCGGTTGAATCCCACAAAATGTGCCTTCAAAGTTAGCTCTAAAAAGTTCTTCGAATTTATGATCTCCCGATGAGAAATTGAGATGAATCTAGAGAAGATTAAGGCAATTCTAGAGATGTCTCCACCAAAAAATGTAAAAGAAGTCTAGTGCCTCACTGGAAGGATCACCACACCCAGTCGTTTTGTCTCCAGATCGGTTGAGAGATATTTACCTTTCTTCCAAACTCTCAAGCGATCGAAGGACTTCCAATGAATGATTGAGTGTCAGAAAGTGTTTGAGGAGTTAAAGCAGTACGTTAGCTCGGCACCCTTGCTTACAAAATCCCAACCTGGAGAAGAATTGCTCCTCTATCTTGCCATATCTCCGGTAGCAATTAGTTCGGTTCTTATCTGAGAAGAATGATGAATCCAAAAATTAGTGTATTACTTAAATAAAGTCCTTCAAGATGCAGAGACCAGGTACACAATGTTGAAAAAATTAATATTCGCTCTAGTCATCACGGTAAAGAAGCTCCGATCATATTTTCAAGCTCATACAATAGTATTGCTCATGAATCAGCCGATCAAAGCAGTCTTCTATTGTCTGAACATGTCAGGACGGGTTGCAAAATGGGCCTTACAGCTCTCCGAGTTTGACATTAAGTTCCGCCAAAGTTTTTCAATTAAAGCTTAGGTCTTGACGAATTTCGTCCTTGAGTGCACCATCCCTGATGAGGAGGGCTCGGAGGCTACGGAGGATAGCTCAATAGCGCTAAAGAAATAAATAAATATGAACCCTGATCTGGAAGATCAGTAGATTCTTTATATGTATGGGTCTTTCAATTCATCGAGATCAGGAGCTGGAATTATCTTAACTGGATCGGAAGGTGATATGGCTGAGTACGCTCTGCAGTTTGAATTTTCAGCCACCAACAACGAAGCAGAATATGAGGCTTTAATTGCTGAGTTCAGACTTGCAAAGGATGTGAGAGCTAAACACTTGAAGGTCTTCAGTAACTCTCAACTGGTGACGGGACAAGTCAAGGGCGAACATGAAGCTCGAGAGAAAATTATGAAGAGGTACCTCGAAAAGGTGAAAGAACTGACTCTATCTTTTCTAAGTTTTAATATCCAACAGATAACTCAAACATAAAATATACGGACGGATGTGCTGTCAAAGCTAGCAGTCTTTCTATCATCCAAATTTGAAGAGAAATTTATATCGAGATATGGAGAACCTCAAGCCTGGAAGAACTTCTTGCTGTCCAATAGATTGATGAAGAGCCTTGCTGGATCGACCCCTTACTAAAGTACCTCAGGTCAGATGAATTACCACCTGATGCAGGAAAGCTCGAAAAATCCACAAGCCGGTTGCCTGCTATATGCTTCATGATGACAAGCTGTATAAGCAGTCCTTCTCTTTTTTACTTCTGAGGTGTCTGCGATCGTCCGAAGCAGACTATGCACTAAGAGAGGTCCACGAGGAGATTTATGAAAATCATTTAGGCACAAAAACTCTTTCTTACAAAATCCTCCGACAAGGCTATTATTGCCTTTCGATGTAAAAGGATGCCTCTGATTTTGTCAAAAGATACGATCGCTGTCAGAAGATTTCTAATATTCAGCATCAACCAACGGTGCCCCTTACTCCTATCGTCACTCCGTAGCCTTTCGCTCAGTGGAGAATGGACATTTTGAGTCTCTTTCCTCAAACCTCAGGTTAGCGCAAATTCCTCCTGGTAGCCATTGATTACTTCACAAAATAGGTAGAGGCCGAGCTCTTAGCCCGTATAACAGAGATTAAGGTTAAAAACTTCATCTGAAAATCCATTATTTGCCGCTATGGTCTTTCGAGAGTGCTGATTGACAATGGCAGGCAGTTCAGCGGCTCCCGACTTTGAGTTTTTTGTGAAGACCTTGCAATTGAACAATGCTTCACTTCAGTTGGACACCCATAAGCAAATGGAGAGGCTGAAGTGACGAACAGGACTCTCTTGCAAGGTCTGAAGGCTAGACTGAATCGGACTGGGGGGGTCCTGGGCGGACGAGCTGTATCATGTATTGTAGGCATACCGAATAACTCAAAGGATTCCGATCGAAGAAATTTCATTCAACCTTACATTCAGAACCGAAGCAGTTATACCGATTGAGATCGGGCTTTCTTCTCTCAGGATCGAGGAGTACAATAAGGCACCAACTCAGAATGATTACGAACCAACCTTGACTTGGTTGAGAAGAGTAGGAAATGAGCTACCGTGCGAATGGCCTCCTACCGACAAAGGGTGGCCAAATACTATAATTTCCAAGTCAAATCTAAGGAATTTCGAGTCGACGATCTGGTGCTGCGGCGCACTAAAGTCTCATGGGCTATGGAGCAGAAAAAACTATCGCCTAATTGAAAAGGTCCTTATCCAGTGGATGAGATAGTACGTTCCGAAACTTATAAACTGAGGCAACTTGATGGAACTTCACTCTAAAGACCATGGAACTCAGCTAACCTCCGCATATATTATTAGTGATATTGTAATTTTACTAAAGTATATGTATGAATGAACGCTCCAATTTGTCAACATCGGCACTTCTACATATAAGTGAGAGTAATACCAATGAGGGACTTATATTTAAACTCGATCTTTGATCAGTCTTGAAATGTTAAAAGTCTTTAATCAGCTTATATTGAAACTCAAACTTTGATCGATCTTGAGATGTTAAAAATTTTTGATCAGCTTATATTTAAACTCGACCTTTGATCGGCCTTGAGATGTTAAAAGCTTTTGATCAGCTTATATTGAAACTTGATCTTGAGATGTTAAAAATTTTTGATCAGCTTATATTAAAACTCAACCTTCGATCGGTCTTGAGATGTTAAAAGTCTTTGATTAGTTTATATTGAAACTCGATCTTTGATCGGTCTTGAGATGCTAAAAATCTTTGATCAATTTATATTGAAACTCGATCTTTGATCGATCTTGAGATGCTAAAAATCTTTGATCGGCTTATATATAAACTCGATCTTTGGTCGGCCTAGAAATTCTAAAAGTCTGAGATTGGCTATAACTATCCTTATTCTAGCATCGAAGGTACAAAGAAGGTACCAATGCATAACCTGAAGACTTGCATCATATAGCTACTCCCTCAACCTGATTTTCAGACTCGAGAATAAGGGGGTAGTATTATGAAGATTGAAATTTTGTTAAGTTAAAGCTTTTACGATGATCATGTAGAGCCAGCGTGATTCAAAAAATAACAACATGAAAAAAAAAAAAAAAAAATGAGTGTGTGGTTGAAAAAGTTATTACTTTATTTCAACAAAAAGAATTTACAAGAGTCTAGTCAGCTTTGTTTGACATTACAAAATAAAAAAAAGATAAAATGAAGAAAAGAAAAAAATTGACTACTCAGCTGGTGGGGCATCGTCGGCTGGTTGAACTTCGTTAACCTCAGAAATTACTCCATCATCAAGATCTTCGATGTGCCATGCTCTACGGAGAATTATGAATTCAAAAAATATGTAAGTATTTCCTCGCTTCTCGCATAGCTACATCAAAGCATCATCCATGTCTGTTTCAGGATTGGTCAGCTCGGACAGATCAAGTTGTAGGTACAAAATTCAAATTGTATTCCAACAAAAGCTGTAGTCGGAATAATGCCCACCAGCAAAGATCGTGTGGATCGTCGACTGAGAACTATCCATTAGCTGCTCATTAGATCGAAAAGAAGAAGCTTTTTTTCTTCCGTCAGAGATTGGTCTTTTGGTTCCCACTCTCTCGATCGAGATCTTTCACCATGGGTGATCGGAAGAGACTCTTTTGAGCCAATGTCGATGATGGGAGCAGTCACTTAGATATCTCACTGCTGTACGTCCTTGAGAGTGGCGACGATCTTCTTGCTATCCAATGTCTTTTGTAACTTTGAAATTTCTTCTCTGATGTTGCGGAGTTCATCTTGAATTTGTAATGTCCACTCGGATCTCGCCCATCCAAACTTCCGACACTTAATCAGGGACTCCAAGGTGCGAATTTTTTCATGGGCAGAGTCAAGTTGATGACGATATACAGTCAATTTTATCGCCACATCTTGAGATTTTTTTTTACTACATCAAATATCCTCTGCATCTCTTCGGCTAATCATACCTTCTTAGCACTGCATGCTATAACTCCTTGCCGAACCTCTTGTTGAAGTCCACTGACTTTTTTCTCGACCTCACCAAATTTTTTTTGAGCCTTTTGCAATCTTTTTCTCGGATCGACAGCTTTTCTTTTGAAAAAATTTAAGTTTCTTCTCCAGGCTCTTAATGTGAGCTTTAATCTTGACCGCCATCACAGGAGGAAGAAGAGTAGCCAGTAAAGGAGCAGTAGCTATCATACCGATGTCACAAATATCATTCACCAACTATGCAAATAATTAAAAATGATAAATTCAAAAAGCTCATAATTTCATTTCATTAAACAAAAGTTTCTTACAGAGATAGATAAAAAGAAAAAAAGAAAAAAAAAAGAGGGCAAAAAGTATAAGTATTTAATCTCTGATCTTCTCTTGGAGAGTATATCCGAAGGAAGCTCGGAATGACCTGCATCAGCAGTTGAAGAGGAGGGTGGCTCGGCAACATTCTCCTTCTCGAAAAAAGAAAGCTCGGAGGCAATGTGAACTTCCTCGCCATCTTCATCTTCATCTTCATCTTCATAGTCCAAGAAGCCGAGATCAAGCTTCGGATGCTCCTCCTTTATTAACTTTCGACAGTCGACGCAGCCTTCTTTGTGAGCCTGCTGAAAAATCTTCTCGTTGAAGGCCACATGGCTATTGTGGTATTCTTCAAATACCTTAAATACCTCAATCGCTCGAGCCATCTCTTCAGTGAATGTAGGTGATGCCTTGAATTTCTCGATGAAGGAGCGTTTGGCATCTTGAATGCACTCCTCGATCCTTCTCTCTGCCGCTTTCTTCCTTTTCAGGGTGAGGGCAAGATCGGACTCCACCTGTCCGAGGGCCCCTTGGAGATGCTTGACCTCAACTTCTAGTTTCTTAATTTTCACCCGAGCTACCTGGGCGTCCATCTCGGTCTCTCGCATCTGTGCCTCCCTGGACAAGCAGTCCGACAGATTGATAAGAATATGGAGCAGTTGCATTTCAAATTGACTAAGTCAGAGAAAATATGATGATTAAAAAAGAAAAGAGGGGTGACAGGATAAATGCTATACCAGATGGCCAACAGTCAAGGATAGTTTCTTCAAACTAAAAATGCTCATCTTGTCTATCTGCTCCAACTCTATCAGAATAATGGAGTTTTTGATAATTTTTCGAACTGCCTTCCAGTCTTGAAAAAATAGATCCTTCAGAATGTCGTCGGGAAGGGCCTCATCATTGTCGGCCTTCTTAAAAGACCCTGCCCGAGCAGAGGTCTTGAAATGCTAAGGTCGCTCAACGATCCTTTCTCGGGAGTTGACGGTCAGGGTCAGAGTAGGTGCAGCTGTCACCAAAACTACTCTAATCTCGGAAGAAAGTGCTTGGTCGGCAATGACAGGCTCTTGGCTGAGCTCGACAGATTTCAACTTTTTCTTTCTCTCGGTCCCGACGGCCTGAGTCTTCCTCTTCTATGGAAGAGAGGTCTTCAATTTCACAATATCCTTTGTCGAGGATTTCATTTCTACAGTTGTTCAACAAACATCGGGTTAGAGAGCTATATATATATATATATATATCTGTGTGTGTGTGTAAAAAAAGCATAAACAATCCCACTCACTCCTAGGTTCGCTAGAGGAAAGCCCTGTCGAGAAAAGAGATTCCTCGGACAAAAGCTCATCCAGATGAGGAGTGTTGCAAGACCCCTAAGTTCTTTCTTTTCCTCGGCACTCAACTCTACAAACTTCAAGGATGAAGCTTCCATCCGACCCCAGTCCAGAAGCCCCCAGTTGTCTATCAAAGCACAAGAAACAAAAAAGAAATGGCTCTTTCATTCATGAATAGATGAGAGCGCGCTAGAGACTAGGAAAGTGACACCCCTCTGGGAGGAAACATACAATCAGTCAGTGTATGGATATTTCTTTAGTATGAAGAGAGCTCGAAAAAGAAGAATCGAAAGTCAGACTCTCGTCCGAGAGCAAAGAACAAGAAACCTTATGATATATCTAAAGAAATTTGAGGATACAACATAGAAAGCAATTCCATAGAACCTAAAAAACTCAAAAATGAAGAAAAAAATAAGAAATCTAAAACCTACCTAAAGATTTTTCTCGTACACCGCTAATCGGTCTGGAGGTGGACTGTAAACTTGAGCAACAGAATCAGAAAGTTCAAGATGAAATTCATCTGGAATAGAGTGTTGGGCTCAGAGCAACTCCGGATCACTTAAGCTCAACTTGGATTGGATCTCACTGGGTCTGGCCAAAGGGTTGGTTTTGGACTTAGGATTTTTTGAATCCTTCGCTTTCTCACGCATGGGTTTTTCACTCATAGAGCTTTCAGAACCCGCCATGAAGACAAAAACCTAAGAGGAAACGAAAGGAAGAAAAACCTAGAAGAAGGAAAAAGGGACTTACCTTCATGTAAAGGATCAAGAAGAAATGACTATCTTCCGAGAACCCTTCACATGATGGAGAAGAGACACACGATGGGAAAAAAGTCCTTTACACGATGGAGAAAGAAGAAAAACTGACGGTGGGAGCTTTGGAGCAAGAAAAGTGACAAAGAGAGAGAGATTTTTGCAGGAGTCAGCAGGGTAAGAAGAAATAAAACAAAAGAAGCCGCCTCTTTGAATAGAAGGATATACGTCTCTCGGAGGATGTCAAATCAGAATGAATTCTTAAAATAGACCACACGTCAAGCCTTCATTAGCTCAAAACTGACCAACGGTCTCCACATTTAATGCGTCTCAGCAGAAAAGAGTGGCATCTGCGTAGATTTCAAAATTTTCATTATTAATTTAATAATTTTTTCATTTAAAAAATCGCACACAGATATTTAGTTTAAAAAAACTCTTCACATCTTCGACCATTCAGAATACCAAAATAAATACTTCTATAGCCCGATCAGAGCTCGAACTAGGGAGTAGGGGGTATCTGCTAGGAGTAATTTGGAATGGATCAATGATGTATGAAGATTCAAGCCCATTATAATCCATCAGGTCCATATCAGGACCTCTCAAGTGGCCTAACTGTTGTGGTTTGTCCGACTCCTGGTTGGCAAATATCCGTCCCGACCCTTGGTTGGCAATTATTTTTTTCAACCCCTCGTCAATATGTTCTTGATCCGACTTCTGATCTAAAAAAGCTAGTCGGAGTGCATACCTTAAGCAGTACATTCGCATGATTGATTATGACTCGTCCGAGCCCTAGTCGACGTGTGCCTGGTCCGACCCCTAGTCGGCTAGTCTTTGATCTGACCCCTAATCGGATGGTTCTTTGTCCGAATCCTGGACAAAAAAGGTTTGGTCAGATCCTTGATCAGAGAACTTGCTGGTCGATCTTTAATTGCATCCGATCCGTACTCAGCTTGCATATCGGAACAATCTCTGGTCAGCATAACAACTGCGAGTCGGCTAGTCTTCTGATCAATCCATCTAATTGAGCTTTGGTCGAAAAACTATCAGTACCAACTCCTAGTCGGTCGGCAACTGGCTCCGAGCCTTAGTCAGCACACCATACTCTTTGATCTCTTCTCGAAAGCAAATTGACCAGGCTCAAATTCAAAAAGCAAGCACCAACTGACCACAGCTGTCAATCCTATTTGGATGCAACTGCCTAATCTTGAGAATCTTACAGGTGCAACCGCTTGATTCGGAGAATCACAACCAAATAACCACACTAAATTTCATTAGCTTGTCTTTCAAAAAAGGTTACATAGCCGTCTCCTCTATAAATATTCAAATTTCGAGGATCCAGATAAGTAATCCATCTCAGAGAGCTAAAAATTCTGCTTCTCTATTTGTGCATTCTGACTTGAGCGTCGGAGGATCATTGCCGAAGTACAATCATCCGACTTAGACTTTTTTGCAGGTTGCTTCAATATTGCACCTTCTTGTCTTCCGACATCAACCAGAAACAAGCCGCAACACTCATCAATCAATTGATATGACAACAGATATTAAGAAGTGTTCTGGAGTTTCACGTTTACAAACTTTTTGAGTTTAGATGCAGTGGTCTGTTTCAAAGTGGCTGGTCACTTATTTTTTGAGAGAACAGTGTGGTGGATAAATTTCATCTGCCTTCTGACCTTTTAGTGATCCTACATACAGCAGCGACATATTTTTGCCCTTAAAATTTGCAGGACAGCACTATTTGTAGTGCTATCACAGGAACAAGGCTTCAAGCAATATTGAACTCCCAAGAAGTTAATTCTTACCTTCATGGGATAACAATCTTCTGTTGATAAGGTACTCTGCTATGTCACCCACTGATAATCAAAAGGTAGGTTTACCAGGTTGTGTGAACAGAACTGAAGAATTCCATGGTGTTGTCCTCAATTCTTGGATTTTTTTTTTCTTTTTTTCTGAGAAGAATTCTTGGAAGTTTATGCAGTGAATGAGCCCCTTTTTGTCTGAATCAACACCCATCCTCTAATATCACATGAAAAGGCACCTAGTTGTCTCATGGTAAACTTCACTTTTGCATAATTTCGAGCTGAGTGATCCAATGCTTAGTATCATCTCAGCAACATGTTCTTGGACATTCACCCACCAGAAGGTGCAATGAACCAAAATACACGAAATTAGATATGCATCCATTAATTAGTAGGAACTGCTTAATATCTTCCATCTACTTGTCAGAAATTACACCAGGGTCCAACCAAATTTTTAATGCATATCAAGTATGCTATTGATATGAAGACCATTGCATAAATCTCACTCTTCTTTACAATCTAGTATGCTATTGGCCAGATACACATAATTTCACAAGCAAGCCATCTCGAAGACCAAACAACCCCTTAATCTATTTTCTGCAATTTACTTCATGGTCCAACGCAACTCGCAGTACCGTACTTTTAAATATCCCATTGTTTCATTGTCCTTTCAACGCCAGCTAATGCTGATACTGAGCCTTCCATAAATCTGACTCTCTTCTTTCCACTACAATCACTTATCGCCTTAGCATCATGGTATCAACTTAAAGACAGCCGCCTACTTGCTGCCTCAATGGCTTGGATATTTTTTGATGGAGGATGAGATTATAAATCACTACTAAATATTGCCGACTTAGCAGTTTTCTTCTAACTCCTTTTTTTTTTTAAATGATGAAGGAGGTTGTAGAGACTAGGATGGGAGGAAGCCCCAGTGGAACAAGTTGACCCTTCTAACAAAGGAGGCTGCAACACCTAGAAAATTCTCTCTCACAGTGGAAGCGACTGAAATATAAAAATCAAAAATAGTCAGAACATCCAAGGAATTCTTTCACCACATTTGACTCAGGATAACAGGATGGGGTAATCACTTTCCATTGAAGAGAGAGGTCAATTCTTCAGCAACAGTGAAGTCTAAGGTTGTGTGTGGAGGTAGCCTTCCTGCCGTGACAAGTGAGCTTATCACAGCCTCAATGTAGATAAAATAACAGCAGGATTAAACTTATGATCAACAAAGTTTTGAGGAGTTATAGCCACACACTCTCTCCATCCAAACATCCAGGAAGTCGTCAAGGAGAGGTATGACCTAGCCAATAAGCTCCCAAACATCCAACCAGTATATTTTTTGGGAAGTATAACTAGTGCATGTGGGCAAGTTTGGCATCTATCATTATGGACAACTATCTGTTGATCATGTATGACAAGACGTCTGCTTCTCTTGTGGATGGAAAAACTAGAGATGTAGTGCAACATGGTGATAGCTTTGGAGGACAATCCTGGCCTTAGCCAAATCTAGCCCCACACTTGACAATGTTGATAAGATACCTGCGCCGACCAGCTAAGATTGAACTCCATTCTTATAAATGACATCCATACTAAATCAATCAAGTATCTCATGAATTATCCAATCTTATAATCAAATTGATGTAGATAAAATTTATTTTCTCAATATATATATATATATATATATATATATATATATATATATATATATATATATATATATATATATATATATATGAAATTTAGAAATAAACCATTTGTATCTGGTCCTGGAGGTGCTCGGCTTTCGAAAGAGATTTGTTGGTTTCATGAAAAGTGCTTTTTATAAAACCTGATTGTGATTATAAAGCCAGTGTTATTACTATGTTATGTAGGGATTGAGAAACAAAAAAAAATTCAACAGAAAAGGAGACTGAAGGAAGAGGAGGAAGACAACAACTGTCAGCGAAGCTAGTGGGCATTTCTCTTCTTGATGGTGGCCCATTGTACCACATTCCTTTGAATAATGAAAAAAGAAACAAAGATGAGGAGAGTGAAGAAAGTGAGAGAACCAGAGTCGGTGAAAGGAATAAGAAGGGAACTTTGAGAGGCATGCAAGGAGGGTAGACAAGCAGAGAGGAGTCTGAGGGGGTGGATGGACAGAGGAGAGTGAGAGAGAGCAAGGAAGTTGGAGGAGGTTCATTGGGGTCAAGTTATTTCTTATGAAAGAAGAATGTGATTAGGGGATGAAGACACGGGTCTTTTGAAGGTTGTGCATGAAAGAACATGAGGGGGAAGTCCTTGGATATCTCATAAAACTAAAATTTTATTCGGGTATCTTAACAAACAAATATTAAACAATTAAATTGCTTAATAAAATTGTTAAATAATTTAGACCTAAGCTGGAACTAGTGAGATGCGAACTAATTTATGAGAAAAATACTATGGCATCACTAAGTTATTATTATCATAGCAATGCTTGAATCTGTACATATTAGTGGTGAAGAGTGTCAGCACCTATCTTGTTTATCTTTTCCTCATTTCCGTATGTCAATTACGTAGAATTTTAAATTATGTTATAATGAAAATATTTTTTCCACGTATTTTTTAAAAAAAAAAAAAAGAGAAAGACCTATCTGTACTATAATTACCTAATTTTCGAATTAAGTAACCATCCAAGATTCAAGCTCAGAACATCTGGTTGCTTAGCAAAGATTAATGACCAATTTACATTTCTCAAGGAATCCATTTGGGTGCAAGTAACTTAATATTTCTATGAGGCGTAACGAATCACATAACCTAATTACGTTCAAAGATGTCATTAACCTCAATAATTTGAGTTGCTCTGCAAATTTGTACGGAGACCAATAGTTTCCTTGCATTATTGCTACAGCGTGCTTACCAAGTGCTTGGCTAACTTAATTTTCTACCTTACAGTTTGTCAACGTCCAATTGGAAGACACAAACTTCTAGAAGAAAATCTTTGTCGCCATCTACAACCAATTAACTCGATGTTTCGATATGAGGTCGCCCTGGTGTCTACAGCTCAACGGAGAAAAATCTTCGCCACCCTCTGCAATCAAATTAACTTTAAGGCTCGTTATCAGGTTTAGGTCTTTTTGGAGGGGAGCACAAATCTTAATGTTAATCATTGCATTTGTCATCAGACGCAAGGTATTACCTAGGATTGAAATTATTACCATAATAAAAGTCATTATTTATCAATAGAACAGCTGATGATGGTTCGTTATTTCGATTCGCCATATTGACCTATGTACAACATTATGATTTCTAATTTTTTGCTGTTTACCATGTTTAGGCTGGCAACACCTAGACCAACAAAAAGCAGGAAAAAAAAAAATTTCAGAATCAGCGCCCAAAATCTTTTTCTGCTCTCTATCATTTGACACAGAGTCTTAAGCCGGCGATATTTACGCCAATTTTTCATATTATTCATCTACTCTCATGTTAATATTTAGCTTTTTTTTTTTCTTTTCTTGTTTGATATCTTCCTTCCCTCCTACAGTTTGCAGATAATATTCATTTTTCGCAATCAGATGAACCAGACAGCCATTGCCCGCCTATTAGGCCTAAGATTTGCTGCTGCATTGTTATTAGGAGACAAAATAGTCAAGAGAGTGCATGAGCTTTAGGCAAACACGTCGTCTGAAAACAATCAATATACGTTTGAACCTTACAATATATATAGTCATCATGCTTCCCTCTGGTACACGGCGAAGATGATCACAACCACCCAGTAGATAAGACGGCATGCGTGCCACCCATGCAAACCTTCTGTGATTCCAAACAATTATACACTATATAAATAACAAACAATGCAATACCGGCGACTGGTGCTTGTCCTTGTCTTTAGGTAGACAAGAGACAAGGGTTTTAGCGCACCAGAAGCAGCAAGGAAAGGAGGAAATGACCCTTACGTATGTACTCGTCCACAAGTCCTTTCTTTGACCTAGTTGGATTTCATAATAACTCCCTATCAAATCTACACCAAAGAAATCAAAAGCTTTGGGCAGCATAAAGAGACAGGCCTTGGTCAATAAAAGGACTTTGCTTTTGGTGATTGCTGCAATAGCTCCACCAACACAATTCTCCCCCTAGATCCATCCAACCTGCTATATCTTCACTATGCTTTCTGCCCACCAAGACTTGGCTGCTGCAAATCTTTGCTTCAGCTTCCCCAGTCCTGCTCACAGCATGAACGACTCTTCAAATGAATTTGAGTTCGATGGATGGGATGAAACAATCAAAGGTGGACCATGGAATGGAGGAGCCTTCAGGAATTATGGCTATTATGGCAACCCAAGCAGTCATGAACTTAGCTGGCTGGCCAATGATGGTGATTCAACTGTTGCATCAGCACCATCTGGGGAGAATAAGGGCTTACCAACATCTCAGAATTATACAATTGAGGATTACAATGACTATCAGAAGCCCGACACCCAACACCGACAAGAGATGCTCAACATGGTCAACAACATGTCTGACTCAACTTTTGAGGTTTCCCTGCGACATCTTATAAAGTTGCCCAAGATTGCAAATTCCATTCAGGAGACTCCAGGGAAAGGGAAAGAAGACAAGTTTCTGAGTGCAGAGGCGCAAAAGAAGGAAAAGAAAGGGATGAAAAGGGGTTCAAGGAGCGAGAGCATGGACAATGGAGCTTTCCTTCTAAAAGTGTTCTTCCCAGTACTTTTGGGTGGAAGGAGGAAGAGCTCTGTAACTTCTGGTTCCTCTTTGCCAAAGCCTATGCTAACAGATGGCGAGAAGGGCATGGTGGAGAAGAATACCAATGGCAAGTGGTGGAAGGAGAATGAGCTGGGCTATTCGAGCCCAAACAATGGCACCAACAGCAGAAGAAGGTAAGCTTTTTGCAGATGAAAATTCTTAATCTATCAGGAAACAGCATAGACATTAGTGACTGCAACAGAACAATCAAAAATTTTTCCTAATTCTTGAATGCATGTAAATGGTCCTGAGATTTCCTATAACAATTACAGAGATTGCTAACAAATTCTTCCTTGTGTTTTTCTCACACCACTAAAACTTGCTTTTCTCATTATACTTTTAAATAATGGATAAGGCATAGTATTTAAATAATCTCAAAGTACATAACTGATAACCTAACCATGAACTCTGAATAAAATGCAACTTTGTTACAATCTCCTGAAGCTAATAACACTTTTTAAAAGATGCACTGGAAGGACAAACATAGAATAATGAAAGAATATACACTGAATAATGCAAGAAAAGTACATCAATACAGATATGAGGCCTTCTCCAGCTAAATTGATTTGTGAGGTTTTACATAGCAATAGTAAGATTTGGGTGACCATAAAAGATTAGGTAATCAACAAGCAAAAAATTCATTAATCAATTTACAGATATCAGCTGCATCATGATGTAATTTTGAACTGTTTTTCTGGTGTTGCAGGAGAAAGAATGGCTGTTATTTCTTTTTCCTGAGCAGCAAGAGTAAAAACTAGAGAGATTTGAGGGTGGAAGCACTCAAAGGAATGAAGTGAATGGAGTTATAAAATTCGTTGTTTAAATTCTGGGCAAAGTCTCATATTATTATAATAACTGCCAGCAAAGAGGAGCATGGCTTGTAGAGGATTTCATTTCATTTTCTGTTCTTGTTTTCTATTTAAAATTACCTTGTACAATGATGTGGTAAATAATAAAAGATACACTTTTGAGAAACTTGTGTCGATGACATAACTTGCGCTCACCAGAAATATGCTTTCCATACAACAGCAGCAAATCTTGGCAAATCTGACACACAGATAGGCATGAATTGTGGGAGAGGACTAGTTATAAGTCAGATGATATTTGGTTTTCTTTAGATGAAATTTGGACAGATTTAGCAGAAGATAAAATCAGCACAATTCTACTTGTATAAACAAAAATTACCGAAAACCAAAGACGTAATACTTCACAAGTTCAATTCTACCCAAAAACACCAACTTGTCAGTATGCAACCAAACAAACACAACAGAGTAATACCATGCCGTACTACTTAGCAAAGTAAGAGGTTCTCTTAATAAATTGCACAGATCCAAATTGAGTGTTCATCATTGCTGTTTTGCTTACCTACATTTCTTTCATATATCTGATAACGTATGGATGTTTGATGCAAGAAAAAGGCCGGAACTATATAACTTGCAAAATATGCGTATTAATGTATGACATGGACAAAAGGTGCTAGCCGTAGTGCATTCTACAGACCTACCATTACAGTTAACCAACAAAAGTCATTGACACAGTATAACTGAAAAGAAGTATTGAGATGATTAGTATGATTAAGAAAGAAAGTTACATTATAAACAAGTGCACATTATTAAGAAGAGGAGGAGGAAGAAAAAGGACTTAGTATCTGATCCTGTCAGCACATCCAACCTCACAGGATGTTCAAAGTCCATGGATGGCGAGGCTTTACAATCCTCACTGGGACCAGCAGGAAGTGTCATGCATAATGCCAAATGCAAAAAAAGGAATCATGGACTCATGGATCCAGATATGCAATAAAAAGGACCTCCATATTTAAGAAAACTCTAGAAAATAAAAATTATTTCAGTACCGTTCTCCAGTTAAAACAGGAAATATAATTTGGGTCCAGTCAAAGTTTGCTCCTTTAATGTAAAGGAGGCAGATTTCTGGAATGTATGGCTACATTGTTCAATGATAGACAATTATTAACATTAACTTATTCTAGCAAAACTACATGAAACAAGTATGAAGAAGGATTTGAAAAAAATCACAAGTACGATAATACTAGCTGAGAAGAACCAACATTGATAGCACTTGCAGTATAGTACCCAAGAGCTATTCAATTTTCCAGTAGAATTGACATTTCTGCAAAATCAATGAAATTTAATACAAGAGACAAAATGTCCACTAAAACAATCAATGGATCAGATCGAGGCCTCCTATTTACAAATAGTCATTACACTGTTCAGCCAGCACCCAGATGAGGGAATAACTCTCATGTCGGGACATAGAAATGCTCATAAGTTTGAAAATAAGTGTTTCTTTTATGTTTTTCCCATTATTTTTAAGCTTTGGTTGTCCTTGTCAAAGTCGAAGCAAAAGCCTTATTGTACCAAGCAAAATACCTAATAAAAATCTTTGTTACAAGGTTACAATTAATGAAGACCGGTTGCATTTAAGAGTCAGGATCTACATATCTAAACCTTGTAGATCAGTACTATTTCATATAAGCTCTGAAAAAAAATCATGATCAGTCAGAGAGCAGCATTTTGTTAAAAAAATCTGCATTAGTAAAAATGGGGGGAAAAAGTAACAATTATGGTAGCTGTATACAATGAGTACCGTTGTCTTTTTTATACACCATATCCTGAATATAGTCTACTATCAGTCAATAATCAGATAACAGTTAAAGGATAGCTAAGCAGAATATCTTCCAAGGTAATGAGCATTTGGCTCTTAAGCTACCATGCTTTCTTTCCTGTTCCCCATGTAGTGCTTCTCTGCAGTAGATGCAACAAACTTGCATATGAGGACCTTAAAATCATTTCTAGTAAATTGTTGATCTAAGCAAAGGACAAATATTATTTTTAGAAAAAAAGCACTAGAATCAAATTAGGTGGAGACAGCTTCTTTTGTTTCAAGCTTCTAACTTACTCAAAAGTTGGGACCCATCTACAACAATGACGTCTTCTTGGAACTGTTATGCATTAGTTGTCATCGATATCCCCAAAGGACAAATATTATTTTTAGAAAAAAAACACTTGAATCAAATTAGGTGGAGACAGCTTCTTTTGTTTCAAGCTTCTAACTTACTCAAAAGTTGGGACCCATTTACGACGATGTCGTCTTCTTGGAACTGTTATGCATTAGTTGTCATCGATATCCCCAATATCTTGCAAGGAAACACCTCTTACTTTTGCTCTGTACAAACTATGCCACATCATGAAATGGGCAGATGCAGTTGGAACTCCCTTGGAGCAAAAACATTAAAGAACCATTACACTTACCTGCGAGACACAGGAGCAGCTCGTTGACTAATCTTCACAGAGTGAGAATCCTTGGTGGATGGTATCTCTGCATGAACAGTTTAGTTAGCTGGAATAGTTCATTGCCAGAAAAACTTTTGACTAACAAATGGAACAGTAGAGAAGGATAAAAGGCAAAAAAGAATGATGATACTTAATGTAACTTAGAGATCATAATATTAGAAATCACTCTTGAGTACATTATGCGACTTATCCGTGTAAACTCAGGCCTTAACACACAGGTACGAGAAGATGATTTTTCCAGGATAAATGCATTCTTTATCTAACTTATAAACCTTTCAACCTGTGAGGAATGGTTCTCCTTTTAACGATATGATGATGCTGAAAAGTTTCAAGTGAAACAAAAGGGCTACATACAGTCATATTCCATAGAACACAAGATGTTTATCAGCTATTATTTTCAATAACCACTTAGGATAGAATATTTCATGCAGACCATTAAAAACCATCCTATCAAAGTCAACTGAAGATATTCTCTTCACTCTTGCATTTTCACCACAATGTGTTGCATGTCCTTCTAATGTCCAACAACAAAGATTGTTGGTAATACCACCTTACAAGGACCTTCTTGTCATCTACGTTCTGTGAGAACCATTTAAGATTGCCATCCCTCTTATTGGCTAGACATTAATTTTTACATCTCTCCTTAATTGATCCTTCTATATATGCTCTACGTATACTATATTACACCATCCAATACACTGTAAGTAATACAAGTTTAAACATTTTGGTACCTTAATCTACGGGCACAATGATTATATAGAATATTCTGCCAGCTTTCTTTTTTGTGGGGGCAGATTGAAAATAAGGCTTCATAACATCAACTCCAGTAGGTGAAATGATGTTAATTGGCTATTATCTATCATTATATTTCTTCCAGCATTTTAGATCTTATGTTTATTGCCTTTTGAACCATAAAGGTCAATCAAGTCTATGCTCAGTCGATTGCCCAATTCACATTATTTTTAAGTCAAGGTTTTTAGTTCTAGTTCAACACAACAAAGTGCTAACATAAAAAGATACCAGATAAGTAAACCGTCCAACTATATCATTATCTTGCCCGCAAAGGAAAGTAAAACCCAAATTTACTCCATGAAGCCAATTAACAAGCATAGATAGAAGCCAAAGGCAATCTCTTACCTGAAGATTCTTGCATCTCAGAAGCTAATATCGAGTCGTAGTTGTTGCAGGTATCAGAAGCAATGGATGGTTTGTCTGATGTCTTTGACTTAGGTGCCTTCCTTTTACTAAGAAATGAAAGAGCATCAAGCTGCTTCTGCAGGCTATCATTTCTCTCCTGGTTAACAAATAGACATGCTCCATGTAATAACACAAGTTGCTGGCTTCAATCCTCACTAATCTAATTGTGAAGCTATAAGCTTTCCAGAAGAAACTTGACTGAAAATAATGAGCTCATGAAATTCGCCATGATAAATGCATAAGATTGATTTGTCATCATAAAAAGTAGTTCTTTCATATGTGACATAGCACCTTCATGTCTTAACTTATGCGAGCATACAAGATGGACCATGTACTAAACTTTGAGCTGTAGAAATGTACAGTGACAGCCAGCCAGGAACATCATGTGATCCTGTTAAGTGCATGTGCCAATGTTGTCTTGACTCCATGTTAACACAGTCATCTCTCTCAACAGGATGGATATGGCTAAACATTCTGACTAAATTCACTACTACAGTTGCCTGCATTGTATTAGTCTAACATTTTCAATGATACCTTGTCCAGTTATATTATTCGATTGGTATAAATACAATTTACAGTTTTGTATTTGACAAGCAATAATAAAAAGAAAAGATGGCAGACAAAGAAGATAAAGCCATGATTGCCATGAACCAAAAGGTGAACTAAAAAACACAATTGCAAATGAAGTCGAGAAAGGAGGAAATCAAGCTATCAGCAAGAATGAAAACTACTAAAAACCAGTAAATCATGTTCAAAGCGAAAGTAAGGTCAGCACGCCACCAGAAAGCACATAAGCTGATATCCCCAACTCCCCCCAGAAAAGCATGTCATCTCCAACCTTCTAAGAGTCGTAACAAGCCCAACTATAGCAGCCACTAAAAGAATTTCAGAAATAGTATTTCCTAGAGAATTTGCGGTCAATTTCATGGCTAAGCAATCTGATAACCCAACAAATAGCAGTCTGATGAATTCATAAAGACTGAGAAATATTGATACAACAATAGGCACAGCAAGATAATTCCAACCACCAAACAAGACAGATTGCAAGAAGTGAAAGGTCCCTTTCCACGAAACCCTCAGGTTTGTCGCACAAAAATCATCTTAATATTCTGTCCACCTTCCTGTCAAAATCATAGCATTTAATAGGAAGGTGTAACAAAGAGATGATAAAAGCCAAATAGGAGAAGAACTGATGCCCAACGATCACTGGAGAAAATTTTCATAAAATTAAATGGTGGCCTGTTGCAAGAAACCTAAATTTCTTTGAAGGAAAAAACAGGAGAAGGCCACATAAGCTTTTAAATTACAATAGTATGTTAAATCTTTTGGCAATAATACACTTGAATCGTTGAATTGAAACTCCTTATCAACATAAATGGAAGTTCTTTAAGTTCAATGCAATCTGGCAAACTTTCCATCAATTAACAAAGGTCAGTCACACGAGTTCTTTGAAGCTCCTTGAAAGTAAAGGCAATAAGGGATGATGGTGCAATACTTCAGTCCGACACTGGAGATGACTGACAGAAGATTTGATACAATCACTCATGAAAGCTCTTTAAATGGACAGGATAAGTGCTCAAGAGTTGCAGAAATCTGTTGACACACTACTAAAGTTGGCACATTGTACATAATTATTAAAACATTAAGATGGTATGCACATTGATACAGATAAGACAAAGCTATGCACCAGAATACAGTATAAAAATTAGCCTCTAATTGGAGATGTATCAGCATCAACACTGACATGTACTTATTGCATATTTTTCCATACATATCAATTCCAACCAGGTGTCAATTGATCTTTTGCTTTGAATTTTTCCATAGCTAACCTTTATAACATAAACACATAATAAGATGTTGCTTTCTGAAATGCTGGTCGCTTATCTTGCATAACTTATGCCTCCATATGATGGCATAAAATCAATTTAATTGTGATTTATCCATCTTAAGATATCTCCTCTATTCATCTAAATTATGCTAGAGTTATTTACCTCCACTCATCTCTGATGGCCCTAGTTTTCAAGATTTTTAGTCGTTAAAAAAACCCTTCATCTCTAACATTTCTATATTCAGCTGAAACCACATCGAGTCCAAGAGCCTATGTTCCTCTTCAGGTTTCCCAGTAAACCCTATTTCTGTTAAACCACTAACCTTATGTCTTGAAACTTCTACATAGATTTAGAAGCTCTAACCAACTTTCTGGCAATTTCCTAATCAAATTGCTAGTTTTCCCAATGACTTTATATTCCCATCCCCTCCATTAGCAATTTGCCTCTAAAAATTTTGATGAATGTCCTACTAAAGTATAAAACTTATGTCAAGACATCTTTGATTTATAAAATGGCTTTCCACCACTACTATCACATCCAAAAGTACAATCCTAGTTTAGTTGGTCAAACATTCCCTGCAATGTTATTTTAGTCCTGAATGTGTAATTATCTTTCCTTTTTGAAAAATTGAATGTGTAATAATCATGATGGACATACCTTTTGGCTGAGCTGGACCATAGCCAAGCTTCAAGCCAAATGGTGGGCAAAGCAATTTTGCCCCAAAGAGGAGGAGAAGGTGGGGCATTGCTTAATAAAATGATAAAACACTTGGATTGACAAGCATGATGGTAAGAGGGTTGGACCTATTCCAAGACCACCCCTCCCAGAACTTCAAGTTGTCGAGACCATATACTGAGTAAGCCATACCGTGCCGAACCGGCCAGTACACTCCGTATCGTACCGAACCGACGAAAAACCGGCACGATTCGGCCGGTAAATTCGGTACACCGGCGGTACAGAAGGAAAAAAGAGAAAAAATAAGAAAGAGAGAGAGAGAGGAGGAGAGGGAGGGAGGTGGGAGCCGTCGGAGGCCGACGATGGCCGGCTGCAGCCGCTGAAGGGCTTTCGAACCCCGTATCGCCGATAGGGCTTTCAAGAGAGTGAGAAAGAGAGAGAGTGCTCGGACGGGGGAAAGGACCTACCGGACGGACAGCACCTCCGTCGCGAGGCCCCCGGTGGCCGGTGAGCCGACGCCGACGGCCTGAGGGCAGTCGAGCGGGCGGAGCCCTTCCGCGGCTTCGCCTCCTTCTTTTTCGAAATAAACGGTCATCTGTTTCGTTTTTTTTTTTTTTTGGTTTTAAACTCATAAAGTCAGCAACTGAGTTGCCAACTTAAGATATTTTAAAAAAATAAAAATAAAAATCATGAAGCCGGCAAACTATTTGCTGGCTTCACTTAAAACTATCTTTTTTAAAAAAACTCGCAAAACAGAGACGACGCCCCTGTTTCACGCCCGCGGCGCTGCGCACGCAAACTGCACCCTCCGACGGCCACGCCGGCCAGCTGGAGGCCGTCCGACGGCCCTGCCGGCTCCTCCCCCTCCCTCTTTTTCTTTCTTCCTCCTCTCTCTCTATTTCTCTCTCTTTCTCTCTTTCTCTCTTTTCTTCTTCCGATTTGGGTCCACTTGCCTTCATCGGTTCGGTACGGTACGAAACCGTACCGAACCATACCGCCAGCTGATCGATACAGCCGGCGGTATTGGTTCAGCATACCTTAAATGAACCTTTTCATAGAGGGAGAGAGGAGGGGACCTATGGTGCTCACCATCACCTTTGTTGTGGGAGGGATGGAGAGGGTTAAGGATTGAAGAGGCTGCTAAAACAAACAGGGAGGGGAAACAGAATATATAGAAGGTAGGAGGGAGATTGTTGGGTGGCTAGGGGCCTAGGGCATACTTGAAGGGTGGACCAATAGAGATGACAATCCCTGATAGAGCCATGAAATGGGAGGGAGATAGTTGAAGGGATAATGGTAAAAGTTGCCGACAGTTCTCAAAGGAATCAAGTACCAGATATAGAACAAAAAACAAAAAGGGAGATGTGTTACTTAACACATCATTCTTAAGCCTGATCTTACATTCCTAAGCCTGCCAAATGGATGGGCCAAGCCCATCTATATATATACAGGTTGGCCAGCCAATGTCAAGTTCAAATGATGGCTGGGTCACTTAAATTAACACATCATACCAAGAAAAAAATAAAATATAGCAAAAAAAGTAGCCAGAATAGATGGTGGCAACTTCAATATGTTTATAACAAGATTTATCTGATATATGAGGTATTAGTTCTATGCATATGACATGAAGTTTGATTAACATGGAAATAGATGAATATTTTGCAAACATATCCAATGATTTTATAATGCAGTGATCCTTCAAAGAATGCATGAAATTTTAGGAGGCAAGGTGAATCCTGATATCAGAATGTAACAAGCTCCTCTTCTGAATGGAACTGGTCTCTAGAAGTACAATATACAATAACTTGTTTTCAGCTTTTATGCAACAACTTGAGATGTCATTAGCTCACAATTGACTAAAAGAAGCTCATTTTACAAGCTCAATTTTGGTTTTATGTAAACAAAAGGAAGTCTAAACTTATAATATACACAAGGGTTCTAATATAAAGCTATTGGATAGCAAACAAAAAGAAAAAAAGTTGCACTCCATCTTCCAAGCTCTTAATGTGATATAATTTGAAATGACGATGTTCAATTAAAAAATGAGCAATGGATGTAGCCCGATCTGTCTATATGAATGCTTACATGGATTCAGAAACTGTTGGAGAGGGACAACACCATTAGTAGCGCATCATTCTGATGCAAAACTGACACCAATACAGGTGCCAAGATGTCAAAACCTTGTGTATTGGTACGTGTTAGTTGTACCAATTTGTATCAATCCATACATGTGTGCATACCAACAATATGTACAAAGCATATTGGTGTATACATGCAAGTTTGCATTTTTTTTTTTTTTTGTGCTGTCAATTTCGACATGTACCATTTGCACTGGCATTGTAGCAATACAACACTGTTCCGATGGAAAATGGTACAGGATTTAGTACCAGTATTTAAAGCCTTCTTTTGCCAAGTTACAAGTGATTCAGCAGTAAATATCTATAATAAATTGCATATTGTTCCTTATGGTTAAAGATTAATAATAAGGTATGAGATTAATCATTAATAATAATAAAATAATTAAAAGTTGCTACCATAAAAGAAAAGATTAATAATAATGAAACACAGAACTTAGTATCAGATTCACTGTGCATCACAAGAACAACATTGATACTAAATTCATATAGCAATAGAACCAAGAAAATTTTAATATTTACTAGTAGTCATCAAATGCAAAGGAGGACTAAAAAAATTTGGTTGTTTTTACAATAACATACAGGTTGTACATATATGTGTGCCATAACCATGTCCAGGTAACTTAAAAGCTAAATGGTTTACAAACAGTTGCCTACCCTTTCAGATGATAGGATTCCCATTAACCGCATTGAGTGATCTCGTTCTGAAAAAGAAAACAATATATAAAAGCATCTGCATGATATTCAGATGGAGAAAAATATATCAAGAAAATTAACCATATAGCATATATACATGTGAATTGATGATATGATAGAGAGAAAAACTATACTAAAAATTTTTTAAGCTTTTTCCTTGTAAAAAGTTATTATCTTGCAAAAAGATCAAAAAGAAGAATAAGATGGTATGGTATAAGTATAACTCATGAAAAAGTTATACTATGATGGGTTTGTTCAAATAATCAGTGAAGTAAGCCAAAGGCACACATGCATGCCGCATACATATATCATATATGTCTGTACCTATGTGCGTATAATCTACAGATGAATGCACGCCCACAGAGATCCCAAAGAGATTTCTTGCCCAATGGATGTAAATCCTAATAATTGTAGTGATAAAATTTTGTGTCATGCTAGCATGATGTGTTAAGTCAAATACTTCCCCAGGTTTGTTTCATATATCCAGTAATCAATCAAATATTCACCAATCCCTGGGAGATCTCTGTAATTGGATCTAATCACCCTAATAAGATAATCACTGCCAAAGGCACATTGGAACTATATATTTAATGGAAAACAGTAGAACATGTTCATCAAGATAATCGAGCACGCCAATGATGTTAGTTTAAATACATTTAGTACACCTGGCAGACTACTTTCTGAAGCAGAAATTACATGATTCAAAAAGAAAAGGAAACGGAAACATATTCTGGTATGAGGAAGACAAAACAACCTCTTACAACTTCATTTTGCTTCTTCTTGCAGGCTTTCAAAAGTGATAGAGCAAGATCTGCCATTGCATCATTAGCTGATGAGTTGATGACTCTATTGAGAGAAAATGAGATGCGAGGTAATCCCTTTGACTTGAGAGCTATTAATTTTGCATGAGTAGCACCTAAATTACCAGAATTTTGTGTAACGCATGAGTCAAGTAGCATCCTCTTGTTAAAAGTTCCAAAGTCAAATAACAGAATCAAGTAACACTGATCATGTTAGAGTGTGCCAATTGTTTCCTAAAATAAAATGTTATACAAAAATTATTTTCACTTATTTACAAAATATAGGAACGCAAATATGATTTTGTGTGCAGATTAGAAGGTTTCCATCTCAAAAGTCACTGACAGCTAAAACTTTTGACATCAGTAACCCTCGTCAAGTTTATTGTAGCTGGCTAATTGGAATAACATAGAATTCTAGTTTTCTAGAATATTAAGTACTTAAGTTTATTTAAGGGTCCTTACTATCATGGTGAAAAATGGGAAGTTTTAGATAGCTATTTTTATGCAGTATTCCTGACATAACCCTTGCATGCAGTCTATTACATATATATGCTTGCGATTAACCATAGATCAGCCTTTTAGTAAGACATAAGGTGGATGTTTATCAACAGCCAGATCAGCAGAATAGGAAAGCTAGTGATGGTAGTTGGGGAAGGGACATTAAATCAACATAACTGATGAACTGCAAGTAGCGGCACCGAAAGAACAGCAACTGAAGACCTGGATTAAGTAATAATCCCGATGCAACTTATATTTTACAGGATCTTTGCACTTTAACCGGAATTCATGGGAAGGCTGGGAAGAATCTGAGAAGAGAAGAAGTATCAGAGAGGATCACTTATTCATGAGACATGTCAAATTCAACCTCTCCACTGGAGATCCAAGAGACAGAAAACACAAAGCATGCAGAGGGAGTGACGGTGCGCAGGATTTGAGATCATGCAGTAAATTTAAAAAAGATAGAGTACTTTTATCACGTGGCAAAGACATGGTCATCATTCATCACTAGACTCTTGGCACCTACAAATTGGAAATTTAAAACCTTTCAGGTGGAAAGCAGTCTTATTCAATGGATGATAAGTTTATTCCTTTATTCACACCACAAGTAGTATGACTGTATGAAGACATGCATATCTCGGGGGGGGATTTACAGTACATGATAATTGCATGGGGTAACACTAAAGAAAATACTTTTCCATATACTTAAACAAAAAATAGTTGAAATTAATTCATCAACGCCACCAAGAGTTCCTAACATTCATGCAAAAATAATTGTCCATCTATTTCTCAAGACCCACTTGTATACAATCAGAATTATCAAAAGCATTTTTTTTTTTGAATAATAAAAAAGTAGCATAATTATCAAAATTAAAAGAGAATTAAGATAGACAACCAGACATACAGTTGAAGTTACAAGTATTTATTTGAGAAAAAAAAAGCTAATTAATTAAGCATGTAGACTTACACATGTATGAACCAGGTGATAGTTAATAGGCTTTCAACAAGTCAGGTTTTACTAAGTATCTTTTTCTCGAGAATGAACATGTAACAGGATATATTAACATATACTGACAGCCTGACATTCAAGATAAAACTCTTTTAATCCCCCCTTCCTGGAGGGGAATAGAAAACAAGGAAGCATAACTCTCACCACTCCCATTATACTTCATTAACTCAAACTTAAAAAAAAATAAAAATAAAAAAATAAAAAATCATAACAAGTTTTGTGATTCTTCGTACAGCAGAAGGTTGCCATATTCCTATTTTGAGCTTAAGCAGCCTCCTCCTTGAAGGAGCTTATGTATCAATGTTAATTAAAAAAGCATGATCAGTATAAGAAATAATCTCTGCTAGGAGTTTCTTGCACATGCAAAGTTACTTGTTCTTTTGCTCCATGAAAACAACATATTGGGTTGTCAGTTCTATTGCAAGCACATAACAAAACATCTATACCATAACTATCAAAGAATTGTGTAACTTTAACACAAAAAGCCAACTAGAATCACAAGAAGGAAAAAAAAAAAAAGAAATTCAGCATTTCTTTCAGGACTTCAAAGAGAATCACATATTGATCAGACAATTAAGCATCCAGATTGACAAAAACATTCAATCTGAACTTATCTTTCTGAAGGAAAAAATCAAAACTCATCTTTGACAAAGCACTACAAGATGCTCAACAGATATAAATATGAGATGGTCGCACTAGGAGACACATTAGTTTAAGACAAGAAACTTAACAAATTAACAATGTAAAAATTTACCAGTTCCATATATGTAATGCAGGAGGAATCACAGCCTAAATAATGGCAACATTATCGGGACAATTATTTCCCATCCTATTCCACCAATTTTCTATTCTTTAACAGAATCAGGCTTGAAGATTTCACGTCAGACCACTCTGTTTCCCAATGCTTCTAATCATATGACTGATGTCAGGTTGAGAGCCGGAATGCGGATTGTAAGAATGCGTAAAGAAGTTAACAGATTGTATGTGGACCATATAACTGACCAATATGGATGGGAGAAGGCTTGTAGACTAGGGTAATAGCAAAGCTTATATAATTGACACTGTATAGATGGGATAAGGCTTGTCGATTAAGGTAACAGTAAACCATATATAGATGAGATAATGCATGTAGATTAAGGTTAAGGCATACTTCAACTCCTTCATAACTTGCCAAAATTTTCAACACGTATAAAGTTTTATGCTTCAAAATTGATGGAGCTAATTTTGTGCTTCACATTAACTTCTTGTCATGCAAAGATATAATACATCTCAATCTTAAAATGCATCAGCAAAGATGATTACAGGTGGGCTAGAAAATCTTACCAGAACCACTGGTTGGCTGACCACTCATAATAAGCTTTACATCCCCAGCAGAAAGAGATGATAAGAGATAATCAACAAACTCAGACCATGTGCCACCAATTCCAATGTCATCTCTCTGTGTTACGACATAGAGATATGAGATTTCATGAATCAAACAATACAACATGTTTCCACATTTGAGAGAAGTTTGACGCCAGGCAGCATGATTAACATTACCTAACATATTAAGAGACCACGTATTGCGGAAGTGAAATCAAAAGGTTACAATACAAGACTAAAACATGGGCATGGAGATTTAGTAAGTAGTACCAATCAACATTAGAGCCTAAACTTCCAGGTGCGCTGCACAATTTAAACTCTAATTTCTTGTGAGCAACGTGACTGCTAAATTTACATTTTGTTTTTAGACTTTGAATCGTGTCACACATGGTATGTCTGAGAAAGTAAAAGATAATTTTTAGTGGCTTCGTGTTATTCAAAGAAATGTAAATATCATTTCTTTTAAAATTTAAGGTGCTGAATTCAAGAAAGTAGCATTTTCGATGGCACATTTAAAATGTTGTCAATGTAGCTTCATATCAAATGTCGAGTGCTTGCACAAATTCATGAATCTATCGATGGTGACAACACCAATATTTATAGCACTGTGATGAGCACCGTCAGCACAAACATTGAAACCAAAAGCGTGAATCTGTATAAAAATCACTGCATGGTGCTTCTTATATTAGATAAAATGAAGCGACCTTCTGCTTTGAAAAAGCAAATACAAAGAGAATTTGTTTTTTGATAACGAAAGAGAATTTGTTAAAGATAAATGTTTTTAACTTATCAAAAGCAATCTTTTCATCAAAAATCAGTAGAACGGAGCAACAGAGAGAGAGAGAGAGAGAGAGAAGAAAAGGAATTGGAGGATCAAAATAACGCCTAATTCAAAGATATGACAACGGAAGAAAAAATAATATCATGTAACCATGTGAAACATTGTCTAAGGAGCAGGTGAAGTGTTCAGCATGCGAATTCCTGGGTATTGGTAGAAATAGAAAAGTAAAAGGAATAGAGAGGGAGAGAGGGATGAAGAGTTACCAGGTCTTCGAGCTCCGGGACGGGGACGACGCGCTCCCAGGTGTGGAAGTGGTAGTCCGTGGCGACGATACCCAGGCGGGAGGAGTCGAGGGCATGGACGTAGATGAGGAAAGGGCGGCGATCGGCGTCGCCGCCGTCGCCGGCGTTCTCCTGTTCCCAGTCCGCCTTAATTTCCTGGAAAATGGGCTCGAACTCTTCGAAGCCCTTCTTCTCCGCCATGAGCGAGAGGAAGAGGACGAGACGGGGTCCACGGCAAGGGCGAGAGAGACGACCCTCTGTGACACTTCCGATAGTCGGCAAACCTAGAAAGGAGGTTCCCATGATGTCGGCAGCCCATACAATATATATGGGAATATAACGCAGAAGGCCTTCTATACCCAGAGAAGAGTTTGGCTACCCATAAACAGGTTTTCAGCATTACGAATTCAAGTACCTCTGTCGAGGTTAAATAGTTAACAGGCAAAAAAGTCAGTCTAATGCATTTGTTCAAATATATATGGCTGCAGTGACAAATATGGAAAAAATGAACCTTGAGCAACACTGAAGGTAGCAAGATCCATCCCTCATTTATCTATCACTTTTATTTTTGAAAGATTCAATCTGATGGCTTGTCACAAAAGAATTCTCTTTCGATTATGTAGGACTATAGTATGAGACACATGAATGTAGATAATTTTTTTTATTTTTTAAAAATAAATATAAAATTTATATTTAATATTTCAAATATATATATATAATACTCTTTTTTTTTTCCATGAGCCTATCTAATATGAATATTTTTAATTAAAAAAGTTTTGTGTATACATAATTTTTATGAAGGAAAGTTGTAAAAGTATCAAGGCCCCAAGGAAGTAAGATTTTTTTTATTTTTTTTTGTAGGGTTTGCAGGTAAATTATATGCAGGGCCCATGGAAGAAAAAGAGAAGAGCATTGTATTTGCAAGGTGCATAGAAATGAAAGGAAAGAGCATCATAAATTTTCAATATTTTAGTAGGCATTTGGCTATTAAAAAAAATATTTTTTTTCTTTAGGTGAGAGGGTTGTTGAGATTGAAACGCAAGAGTAGGCCTGTTTTTAAAAATCTTTTTAGCAGCAAAGCCATGGAAAAAAAAAATTAAAATGATACCCAATGGATAGAAAAATTTAAATATATTTTACTAAGAAAAGCCCGATTGCAAATTTTGAGGCTGGTCGCATAAAATCGCTCTTAAAATTTTATCCACCATATATGAGTACATTTGTGATAAAAAAGAAAGGCAAATCTTCTCTCAATTACTTAAGCCGACGAAATGCTTTCTCCATGGCATCATTGTCTTGTGAAATTAAGAGATATTTTGCTAGTGATCTACCTGGCAAAACATGATAGTATATATGCTTTAATTTTATAAACAAGTGCTTGCAGGCACTTTTGCGCACCTCAACTCCCTTAGTTTGGTCTACTACTTTGCTGCCTCATGCTAAACCATTTCTGCTGTAATTTACAAAGGTTATATTATATTCCCATAGCCTCTATCCAAATGATGCATCTTACTGCAAATTAGTTTTGTAGCCTGTTGGGATATATCGATCGGTCCCTCTCACACCGATTCACCGTCGAACTCATCTGGCCGGTGTCCGATTCTACCGACCACAACGACCGACGACTGCCGACACTGTCCGATCGAAGGTATGTCTGTCGGACAGACCCTTTCCGTTCCCGACTGACCGAACGATAGAGTCTCCTCCGACTCTTGCAACGCGCCAGATTGACCGTCGGAGGGTCCCTGGGTCTTCACCCGACATCCCACAATCAAATACCGACGTATGGTCGGTCGGCTCCCCCAAACGCCGTACGACTGCTGAGGGCCGCCATTCTGACAAAGGCATGCGACATAGCCACCCTGGGACATTGTCCTGCTAAGAACATAGATTAACCCCAGCGATGTGATGGCCCACGGCGATTTGACAGTCCGCGGCGACTCTGACAGCCTCCGGCGACTTGACAACTCCCCCAATTGTCTGCGCCATTAATGACGGCGCCATGCCGCGCTCTACTATAAAACGAGGAAGGCAACAGTGCTGCAGAGGAGGTTCTTTCGAAACCCCTGAACTCCCCCCCTCTTTAGCTCTCTCTCTCTCTTGCTGAGCTCCCCTGATTCTTTTCTACTGTTGCCTAGTCTCCTCTCTGACTTGACCGTCGGAGGGTCCCCGTCGGAGGCATCTCTGGTCAGTGTGGACTTCCCTTGCAGGTGCTCGTTCCCGGCGACCAGACAACGAGGGGATTGGCCGCAACAGATTTGGCACACCAGGAAGGGGGTGACAGGGATCACGATCCCCACAGAACTTGAAACATCCTTTCGAAATGACAAGAACCAGGGCTCAGCGATCGAGGGCCACCGGATCGGTGAGGCACTCTTCCCGTCGGGAAGAGGCCTCTCCTCCACCCTTCATGGCGGAACCTAGCTCTCCGCATCCTGTGGTGACCACGGAGACGCAGATCGTAGCGATCGTGCGGCAGATGACCGTGCTAACAGACGCGGTCAAGAGCCTTCGACAACAACCAACTCGGTTGCCGCACTCGCCGATGGAGCAACCGGCGGCACACCCGATGCCATCCAGGAGCAGCCGCCGACGCTCGCGTCAGTCTCTGTCCCCTCCTCAGGAGCAGCCGTCACAGCACTCCCATCGAGAGAGGGAAAGACGGACACGACATGATATCCACAGGTCCCGACGACCGTCTCCTTCCCAGCTGGAACGAGTAAGGAAGGAGAAGCGACCGCGAACACCGTCCGCCTCTCTCTCAGATTCGTTGGGAGACTCCACCCTCGGGGTCTCTCAGCACCGATGGGCCGACGACTACGAACGCAGGTTCGAAAAAATCGATCATCAGCTTGCCCAGCTGCAGGTGGACGGACAGAAGTCCTCGAACGACGTCGACTTCCAGATCACCCAACCTCTCTCCTGACTTATCCTCGACGAGCCGATCCCTAGTCGGTTCAAGATGCCTCATGTGGAGCCCTACGATGGCTCCACTGATCCAGTTGACCATCTGGAGAGCTACAAGGCTCTCATGACGATCCAAGGAGCGACCGATGCCCTTCTCTGCATCGGCTTCTCCGTCACACTTCGCAAGGCCGCCAGGGCCTGATACTCTGGCCTCCGCTCGGGAAGCATTCACTCATTTGGTCAGCTCGAACATGCTTTCGTGACCCATTTCAGCACTAGCCGGAAGCCCCCACGAATCTCGGACAGTCTTTTTTCTCTCAAGCACGGGAAAAACGAGACGCTCCGATACTTCGTGACGCGATTCAACGCGGCCACGCTCGAGGTTCGGGATCTCAACGAAGATATGGCTATTTCAGCCATGAAGAGGGGGCTAAGGGGATCCTGATTTACATACTCCTTGGACAAGACCCTCCCCCAGACATACGTTGAACTGCTAGAGTGTGCGTATAAATACATGCACACAGACGAAGGAGCTTCCGACTGATGCCTGACTGAGGCCAAGGGCCCCAAAGAGAAGCGAAGGAAAGGTCGGGCCCCTGCCGAGCCTAGCAGGCCCCCGACCGACAAACAGATCTCACCCCAACGACGGAGCCCGAGATCGCCTCGACGGCGAAGTCCATGGCCGATGCATCCCAGGTATGACTCCTACACTCCCCTCTCTGCTCTTCGTGCGTAGATTTTGATGGAGATCGAAGGGGAAGAATATTTGCAACGGCCTCCGCCTTTGAAGGCAAAAGGCCTCGACCGATGAAAGTACTGTCGATTTCATCGAGGCCACGGCCACAACATCGAGCAGTGCATCCAACTCAAGGATGAGATTGAGGCCCTCATATGCCGAGGGTATCTCGAAAAATTCTAAAGGAAACCGCCGACTCGATCTGTCCCCGATCGACGATCCCAACCGACTGAGGAGGCGATGAACAATCAGCCCACGACCGGGGTCATCAACATGATCTCCAAATGACTGGACCTGAGGACGACTGCTGGAGAGGAGCCGACGAAGAAGCTACGCCAAGATGATGTAATTACTTTTACAGATGAGGACGCTCGGGGAATCCAAACTCCCCATGACGATGCTGTTGTTGTCTCAGCAACAATAGCAAATTATGATGTAAGAAGAATCTTTGTTGATAATGAAAGTTCGACTAATATTTTATTTTACTCGACCTTCTCTCGAATGTGACTGTCGGCTGATCGGCTCGAAAGAGTCTCCACGCCCCTGGTGGGTTTTGCCAGGGAAGCCATCACGGTGGAAGGAGAAGTTACTCTTCCCGTGACTGCTGGAACCGAACCATGACAAAGCACCATCCACCTAATCTTTGCGGTCGTCCGAGTACCTTCGGCCTACAACGCCATACTTGAAAGATCCGGGCTAAACGCCCTCAAAGCTATAATCTCGACTTACCACCTGCTGGTTCGGTTTCCGACCAAAAATGGAGTCGGAGAGATGCGCGGGGATCAGCAGCTCACTCGGCGATGCTTCCAAATCTCTGCTCGAAGTAATGAAGCAAAGGACTCCCTGACGGCCGACAAGTTGGACCAGTGGGGAGAGGAAGAACGGGGCGAACCGACCGAACAGCTGGTTTCCGTCCTGATAGTGAGGAATCCCGAACGAGTGGTCTAGGTCGGATCTCAGTTATCCGACCCTGAGCAACGGCAGCTAGTAGAGCTGCTGAAGGCCAATGCCGACGTATTCGCTTGGTCGGCAACGGATATATCCGGCATCTCTTCGGAGACAATGACTCACCGACTCAACATCAACCCTGGAGTGAGGCCGGTGAGGCAGAAGAAGCGATCTTTCACTCTTGAAAGACAGAAGGCCATCGACGAAGAAGTGGACAAGCTACTCGAGGCAGGCTTCATCAGAGAAATCGCGTACCCCGATTGGCTCGCCAATGTTGTCATGGTAAAAAAGGCCAACGGGAGGCGGAGGATCTGCATTGACTATACCGACCTAAATCATGCCTGCCCGAAGAACAGCTTTCCACTTCCAAAAATCGACCAGCTGGTAGAAGCGACGTCTGGGCATCAACTGCTCAGCTTCATGGATGCCTTTACCGGATACAATCAGATCCGGATGGCGCCTGAAGACGAGGAGCACACAGCCTTTGTGACCGCGAAGGGCCTTTACTACTACAGGGTAATGCCCTTCGGACTGAAGAATGCCGGGGCCACCTACCAGCGACTCGTCAATAAGGTCTTCAAGGACCAAATCGGGTGCAACATGGAGGTGTACGTGGATGACATGTTGGTGAAAAATGCGCAGACCTCAGACCATGTCCAAGACCTCGAAGAGATTTTTCGCACTCTTCGACGACATCGGATGAGGTTAAATCTGACTAAGTGCACCTTCGGGGTGACTTCAGGAAAGTTTCTCGGGTTCCTCATTTCTCAACGAGGAATTGAGGCTAACCCTGAGAAGATAAAGGCAATCATCGACATGCGGCGTCCGGGCACCAAGAAGGAGGTCCAGCAGCTTAACGGAAGGATCATCGCACTCAGTCGATTCATCTCTCGGTCGGCAGAGAGATGCCTTCTGTTCTTCAAGACTCTGAGACAGGCGAAGGACTTCTCTTGTTCGGAAGAGTGCCGGCAGGCCTTCGAGAATCTAAAAAGGTACCTGGCCTCCCCGCCACTGCTTGTAAAGTCGGAAGTTGGAGAAATACTGTACCTCTATTTGGCAACCTCCCCAGAGGCGGTTAGCTCAGTGCTCATCCAGAAGAATGAGAGCCGAATTCACCAACCCATATACTACACCAGTAAAGTGCTCCACGAAGCTGAAGTTCGATACTCAAAGATGGAGAAGATGATATTCGTCCTGATCGTGTCTGCACAACGACTTTGCCCGTATTTCCAAGCGCACGCTATCGTGGTCCTCACCGACCAGCCCCTGAGAGCGATCTTGCATCGTCCCGATACATCAGAACGACTGACGAAATGGGCAATGAAGCTGAGTGAGTTCGACATTCAGTACCGACCAAGATCAGCCTTGAAAGCCCAGGTCTTGGCCGACTTTGTTGCAGAGTGCCCGACAACCGACCAAGGATCGGAAGGCGGGAGCCCCGAGGAAGTTGCAATCTCCAAACCTGACCCCGGGTCTACCTGGGTGTTGCACATCGACAGAGCTTCCAATACTCGAGGGAGCGGGGCCGGGTTCCTGCTCACCAACTCAGAGGGAGTGGTTACCGAGTATGCCCTCTGGTTCGACTTTAGAGCCTCCAATAATCAAGCCGAGTATGAAGCGCTTCTCGCTGGCTTAAGAGTAGTGAAGGAGCTCGAAATCGACAGCCTCAGAGTCTTCTCCGACTCCCAGCTGATCGTGGGGCAAGTTAAAGGCGACTTTGAGGTGCGAGACCCGACCATGGCAAAATATCTTTAGAAGGTGAGAGGTCTCGTGGCACACCTCAAGTATTTCGAGATCTCCCACATTTTCATGTCGGAGAATGCTCGGGCCGATGCACTCTCCAGGCTTGCGACATCAGCCTACCACGCCTTGGGTCGGACACTGGTGGAGAGTCTCGACCAGCCCAGCATCGATAGGGTCGAAGAGGTGCTGCAACTGACGATCGAATCAAGCTGGATGGACCCAATCGTACGGTATCTGACCGACGGAACCAGCCTTGAAGATCTCACAGAAGCCAAACGACTCCGATGGGTGGCCTCCCAATACATGATAATGGATGGCCGATTCTATAAAAGGTCGTTCTCCCTTCCCTTGCTCAGGTGCTTGAGACCGATTGACACAGACTACGCGCTCAGAGAAGTACATGAAAGGATCTGCGGAAACTACTTGGGGGGCAAATTCTTGGCCTACAAAGTCCTACGGCAGGGTTATTACTGACCCACCATGAGAAAGGACGTGGCTGAGTTGGTTCGGAGGTGTAAGCCATGCCAGGGGTACGCCAACATACAACACCGACCAGCCAGCCAAATCACTCCTATTGTCGCCCCGTGGCCCTTCGCCCAGTGTGGGATCGACATACTCGATCATTTCCCTCTGACATCTGACCAAAGGAAGTTCATAGTCGTCGCAATAGACTACTTCATTAAGTGGATAGAAGCCGAACCTCTGATGCAGATCACCAAGTGGAAGATGGAAGACTTCATCCAGAAGTCTATCATCTTCAGGTTCGGACTACCGCACACCATTATTACCGACAATGGACGACAATTCGACAACCAAGACTTTCAGAAGTTCTGCGCGAGATTTCATATCACGCACTGACTGACCTCGGTCGGGCACCCACAGTCCAACGATGAAGTCGAGGTGACCAATCGGACTATTCTGCATGGACTAAAGACCCGACTGAATGAAGTCAAAGGCCTCTAGGTTGAAGAATTGAATTCCGTCCTATAGACATATCGAACGACACCCCGTGTCCCGACCGAAAAATCTTCTTTCAGCTTGGCCTATGGGACGGAGGCGATGATCCCGCTCGAGATCGGGCTACCATTGACTAGAGTCGAGCAGTACTGCGAACCGAATAACTTCGAGTGTCGGAGAGCCGACTTGGACCTCCTACCCGAGCTCCGGTGCGAAGCTCAACTATGCATGGCTTCCTACCGACAGAGAGTAGCCCGATACTACAATGCTAAGGTTAAGCCGAAGCTTTTCAGGCCTGAGGACCTAGTCTTAAGAAAGGCAGAAGTTTCGAAGCCTCTAGACCAAGGAAAGTTGGCTCTGAACTGGGAAGGACCCTACAAGATAGCGGACGCCTATGGCCGGGAGCTTACCGACTGGAGACTCTAGAAGGAAGCACCATTCTCCAAACTTGAAATGCCGACAATCTAAGATTGTACTACCAGTAAATTCTGTGTACCCTTGTTCGGAATACAAACTTAGCTTCAAAACTTCGGAGTCTACAATCCTGGCTCTCCAACGATGCATCGGCGCTCGCTAGTAGTCCGAACCTCGACGCCGCGACTTGGGCCCAGCATTCCACTAGAAATCTGCGGCCCAACCACCGTCGGACTCTTACGATGACCGACATATCTACTTTGGTGGAAGGCCGATGATGGCGATGGACCACCCTAAGTTTAAGCCGCGCCCCTTCCTCAGCCAGCACCCGAGCAAGGCGACTGGCTAACTTGCCGACTTGGCTCCGGCCAAGAAAGGCAAAAAGCCAACGCGACCAATGTCGCATTCGCAACATACAACCAAGTCACGACCGGTCGAAGGGTATTCGGCTTGCCACCGTTTATCGCACGACGTGACACATACACCCGACAGAGAATCGGGCAATGGGTGACCGACTTTCGTCTACTAAACGCATCGGACACTATTCAACTACCGGACTCTACAAGATGATCGGGTCGAAGGGCAACGCCTGAAGGATGGGCGATGTCCGACTCGACGAATATGCCCGACTAAGGTCTAGACAACGGACGCTCGACTTAAACTCTCGACTGTCGGATCATACGACGGTCGGGAGGCCGATCGAAATCAGGGCTCGCTCCGCCTTTAACATGGCGCACGCGCTACCGACTGTCCCGACTAGCTATCTGGATCTTACCTAGGCGTCAGGCCTACCAAATTATACGTTCGAAGGTTTCGGCGAAACATACATTCCAAGCACATCAAGCAATTCAAGTAAGAGAGAAAGTTAGAAAAATACATTTTCGATTTCATTCAAGCTTGAACGGAGTTTACAAAAATGGGCCGAAGCCCGACTGCAAGTACATCAAACAAAGTAAAAACAAAACATACTCCGACTAACGTCGGAATCGGCTTCCTCTACCGGGAGAAGACCTGGGGCGGTCAGCGTATCCACTCGGGTCGGGTTAGCGTCAGGGGTCGGAGCCGCCTGGCCTTCGGCAGACTGGTCTGCATCGGCCTCCACCACGGTAGTGCGATCTCCCGATGATGGGTCGGCCACCTCTCCACGGCTTGGCTCGACTTTGGGGGATGATGCTGCCGAGATCGAGCTCCGGATACAGGCTCCGGACGGCTTTCCGAGCATCCTCATACCCCACTCGGTACGAGAGGAAGCCGCTCTCCAGAAGTTTTCCCAGTATTCATCGAGCCGCGGAAGTCCTCCACGGCCCGACCTATGGCCTCTCTCGTCGACTCTGCTCCGTCCTCGCTATGTCTGCGTCGGCTTGAGTGGAGGATAAGTTTTCTTTGACCTTAGCGAGATTCTCCAAGCTTATCCGGAGCTGCTCGCGTTCGGCCTTGAGTTTCTTGACGGAGTTGTCCCGCTTACGACGCAGCCGACGAACAGTGCAGGACTTCCGCTTGACATCCTCGCGAGCCGACTGCAGCTCGATCTCCGAACGGCCAGAGCGCTGGTAAGGCAAGAGACCTCCTTGGTGAGGCAGGAGATTCCTCTTCAAGCCGAGCCTCCCGGCGACTGATTGCTTCAGTTGGTCAACCAATTACCGTCTTGTCAGCCTCGACGGCCATGGCCTTATCTTTCCAGTCGCCCGAAGATCACCGAATCTCCGGTATCCGACCTCCAGTTCGGACATGTAAAATCAGCTGCAAACAACAAGACCGTCAGACGACTAAACTTATGAAAAATGACGACGATAACGAAAAATAAAGGAGAGAGACTTACTCGGATCATTCGGGTAGAAAGAGGACAGCATATCAGATACCCGCTGATTCTTCATGACCTCATGATCGGTTGGGGGATATAACCGCCTGCATAGCCTCCTGTCCAAGTCGTGGTTGGCCAGAGCCGACGCTCCTTCGGGAAATAGGGAATCGGATGACGCGTCGCGGCCAGCCAACCTCCTGTCGTCGTCGGGTTGCCATCGGGGCCTTCCCTCGTTCAGACACCAGGCCCTGACATCAGAAAGGGGAGGGCAGGCTCGAGCCCACTGACTGGTCCCTCCCGAGGCGCAGTGACCGCCGATGCAGGTTGTTCGGGCTCGCGTGCCTCTGCCCGAACGTCTTCCACCGGCTGATCGGCCGGCACATCCTCGACCGCCCGTCCCTCGGGTGAGGCTGCTCCCTCGACCGATTGTTCCTCGGACGGGACTTCAGTGAGCACTGTCGGGCACCGACAGTGCGATGATCGGCTCCCAGTCCGACGCTCGTTCAGAGCCGGGCTTCCCTCCCGCGCCGCCGGCTTGCTTGGCGGTGCTACTTGTGGCCCTCTTGGGGAGGCCGTGATGGTTCGACTCCATGCGCAAGCCTCTTCCATGCCGCATGTTGTCGAACATCGGCCTCCATTAACCTCACCCTCGGCGGCATATCGCTGCAACGTCAACAGAGGATCAGCAATTAAAAGAGAAAAAAAAAAAGAGAAGAAAAACAGACCTAGGTGAGGAACCGAGCTGAGACCGACGTCATACAGGACTTGCTTTGGTGACGAGCTCCTTCTGCTTCGGCACCGAGATGTCCTTCAGACGGTGAAAGTCTTCTCGGTTCCCTGGCCTCCACCCGACTGTTCTCATTTGGTTGGGTTCGGGGGTCCCCCCAACGGGAAGGGAACCCCCAAGGAACGGAAGAAGAAACAAAGAAGAACTGGTTCTTCCATCCATGAATC
>NC_025993.2:6659225-6834225 GCF_000442705.2 Elaeis guineensis
GTCGGAGGGTCCCTGGGTCTTCCCCGACATCCCACAATCAAATACCGACGTATGGTCGGTCGGCTCCCCCAAACGCCGTACGACTGCTGAGGGCCGCCATTCTGACAAAGGCATGCGACATAGCCACCCTGGGACATTGTCCTGCTAAGAACATAGATTAACCCCAGCGATGTGATGGCCCACGGCGATTTGACAGTCCGCGGCGACTCTGACAGCCTCCGGCGACTTGACAACTCCCCCAATTGTCTGCGCCATTAATGACGGCGCCATGCCGCGCTCTACTATAAAACGAGGAAGGCAACAGTGCTGCAGAGGAGGTTCTTTCGAAACCCCTGAACTCCCCCCTCTTTAGCTCTCTCTCTCTCTTGCTGAGCTCCCTGATTCTTTTCTACTGTTGCCTAGTCTCCTCTCTGACTTGACCGTCGGAGGGTCCCCGTCGGAGGCATCTCTGGTCAGTGTGGACTTCCCTTGCAGGTGCTCGTTCCCGGCGACCAGACAACGAGGGGATTGGCCGCAACAGATTTGGCACACCAGGAAGGGGGTGACAGGGATCACGATCCCCACAGAACTTGAAACATCCTTTCGAAATGACAAGAACCAGGGCTCAGCGATCGAGGGCCACCGGATCGGTGAGGCACTCTTCCGTCGGGAAGAGGCTCTCCTCCACCCTTCATGGCGGAACCTAGCTCTCCGCATCCTGTGGTGACCACGGAGACGCAGATCGTAGCGATCGTGCGGCAGATGACCGTGCTAACAGACGCGGTCAAGAGCCTTCGACAACAACCAACTCGGTTGCCGCACTCGCGATGGAGCAACCGGCGGCACACCCGATGCCATCCAGGAGCAGCCGCGACGCTCGCGTCAGTCTCTGTCCCCTCCTCAGGAGCAGCCGTCACAGCACTCCCATCGAGAGAGGGAAAGACGGACACGACATGATATCCACAGGTCCCGACGACCGTCTCCTTCCCAGCTGGAACGAGTAAGGAAGGAGAAGCGACCGCGAACACCGTCCGCCTCTCTCTCAGATTCGTTGGGAGACTCCACCCTCGGGGTCTCTCAGCACCGATGGGCCGACGACTACGAACGCAGGTTCGAAAAAATCGATCATCAGCTTGCCCAGCTGCAGGTGGACGGACAGAAGTCCTCGAACGACGTCGACTTCCAGATCACCCAACCTCTCTCCTGACTTATCCTCGACGAGCCGATCCCTAGTCGGTTCAAGATGCCTCATGTGGAGCCCTACGATGGCTCCACTGATCCAGTTGACCATCTGGAGAGCTACAAGGCTCTCATGACGATCCAAGGAGCGACCGATGCCCTTCTCTGCATCGGCTTCTCCGTCACACTTCGCAAGGCCGCCAGGGCCTGATACTCTGGCCTCCGCTCGGGAAGCATTCACTCATTTGGTCAGCTCGAACATGCTTTCGTGACCCATTTCAGCACTAGCCGGAAGCCCCCACGAATCTCGGACAGTCTTTTTTCTCTCAAGCACGGGAAAAACGAGACGCTCCGATACTTCGTGACGCGATTCAACGCGGCCACGCTCGAGGTTCGGGATCTCAACGAAGATATGGCTATTTCAGCCATGAAGAGGGGGCTAAGGGGATCCTGATTTACATACTCCTTGGACAAGACCCTCCCCAGACATACGTTGAACTGCTAGAGTGTGCGTATAAATACATGCACACAGACGAAGGAGCTTCCGACTGATGCCTGACTGAGGCCAAGGGCCCCAAAGAGAAGCGAAGGAAAGGTCGGGCCCCTGCCGAGCCTAGCAGGCCCCCGACCGACAAACAGATCTCACCCCAACGACGGAGCCCGAGATCGCCTCGACGGCGAAGTCCATGGCCGATGCATCCCAGGTATGACTCCTACACTCCCCTCTCTGCTCTTCGTGCGTAGATTTTGATGGAGATCGAAGGGGAAGAATATTTGCAACGGCCTCCGCCTTTGAAGGCAAAAGGCCTCGACCGATGAAAGTACTGTCGATTTCATCGAGGCCACGGCCACAACATCGAGCAGTGCATCCAACTCAAGGATGAGATTGAGGCCCTCATATGCCGAGGGTATCTCGAAAAATTCTAAAGGAAACCGCCGACTCGATCTGTCCCCGATCGACGATCCCAACCGACTGAGGAGGCGATGAACAATCAGCCCACGACCGGGGTCATCAACATGATCTCCAAATGACTGGACCTGAGGACGACTGCTGGAGAGGAGCCGACGAAGAAGCTACGCCAAGATGATGTAATTACTTTTACAGATGAGGACGCTCGGGGAATCCAAACTCCCCATGACGATGCTGTTGTTGTCTCAGCAACAATAGCAAATTATGATGTAAGAAGAATCTTTGTTGATAATGAAAGTTCGACTAATATTTTATTTTACTCGACCTTCTCTCGAATGTGACTGTCGGCTGATCGGCTCGAAAGAGTCTCCACGCCCCTGGTGGGTTTTGCCAGGGAAGCCATCACGGTGGAAGGAGAAGTTACTCTTCCCGTGACTGCTGGAACCGAACCATGACAAAGCACCATCCACCTAATCTTTGCGGTCGTCCGAGTACCTTCGGCCTACAACGCCATACTTGAAAGATCCGGGCTAAACGCCCTCAAAGCTATAATCTCGACTTACCACCTGCTGGTTCGGTTTCCGACCAAAAATGGAGTCGGAGAGATGCGCGGGGATCAGCAGCTCACTCGGCGATGCTTCCAAATCTCTGCTCGAAGTAATGAAGCAAAGGACTCCCTGACGGCCGACAAGTTGGACCAGTGGGGAGAGGAAGAACGGGGCGAACCGACCGAACAGCTGGTTTCCGTCCTGATAGTGAGGAATCCCGAACGAGTGGTCTAGGTCGGATCTCAGTTATCCGACCCTGAGCAACGGCAGCTAGTAGAGCTGCTGAAGGCCAATGCCGACGTATTCGCTTGGTCGGCAACGGATATATCCGGCATCTCTTCGGAGACAATGACTCACCGACTCAACATCAACCCTGGAGTGAGGCCGGTGAGGCAGAAGAAGCGATCTTTCACTCTTGAAAGACAGAAGGCCATCGACGAAGAAGTGGACAAGCTACTCGAGGCAGGCTTCATCAGAGAAATCGCGTACCCCGATTGGCTCGCCAATGTTGTCATGGTAAAAAAGGCCAACGGGAGGCGGAGGATCTGCATTGACTATACCGACCTAAATCATGCCTGCCCGAAGAACAGCTTTCCACTTCCAAAAATCGACCAGCTGGTAGAAGCGACGTCTGGGCATCAACTGCTCAGCTTCATGGATGCCTTTACCGGATACAATCAGATCCGGATGGCGCCTGAAGACGAGGAGCACACAGCCTTTGTGACCGCGAAGGGCCTTTACTACTACAGGGTAATGCCCTTCGGACTGAAGAATGCCGGGGCCACCTACCAGCGACTCGTCAATAAGGTCTTCAAGGACCAAATCGGGTGCAACATGGAGGTGTACGTGGATGACATGTTGGTGAAAAATGCGCAGACCTCAGACCATGTCCAAGACCTCGAAGAGATTTTTCGCACTCTTCGACGACATCGGATGAGGTTAAATCTGACTAAGTGCACCTTCGGGGTGACTTCAGGAAAGTTTCTCGGGTTCCTCATTTCTCAACGAGGAATTGAGGCTAACCCTGAGAAGATAAAGGCAATCATCGACATGCGGCGTCCGGGCACCAAGAAGGAGGTCCAGCAGCTTAACGGAAGGATCATCGCACTCAGTCGATTCATCTCTCGGTCGGCAGAGAGATGCCTTCTGTTCTTCAAGACTCTGAGACAGGCGAAGGACTTCTCTTGTTCGGAAGAGTGCCGGCAGGCCTTCGAGAATCTAAAAAGGTACCTGGCCTCCCCGCCACTGCTTGTAAAGTCGGAAGTTGGAGAAATACTGTACCTCTATTTGGCAACCTCCCCAGAGGCGGTTAGCTCAGTGCTCATCCAGAAGAATGAGAGCCGAATTCACCAACCCATATACTACACCAGTAAAGTGCTCCACGAAGCTGAAGTTCGATACTCAAAGATGGAGAAGATGATATTCGTCCTGATCGTGTCTGCACAACGACTTTGCCCGTATTTCCAAGCGCACGCTATCGTGGTCCTCACCGACCAGCCCCTGAGAGCGATCTTGCATCGTCCCGATACATCAGAACGACTGACGAAATGGGCAATGAAGCTGAGTGAGTTCGACATTCAGTACCGACCAAGATCAGCCTTGAAAGCCCAGGTCTTGGCCGACTTTGTTGCAGAGTGCCCGACAACCGACCAAGGATCGGAAGGCGGGAGCCCCGAGGAAGTTGCAATCTCCAAACCTGACCCCGGGTCTACCTGGGTGTTGCACATCGACAGAGCTTCCAATACTCGAGGGAGCGGGGCCGGGTTCCTGCTCACCAACTCAGAGGGAGTGGTTACCGAGTATGCCCTCTGGTTCGACTTTAGAGCCTCCAATAATCAAGCCGAGTATGAAGCGCTTCTCGCTGGCTTAAGAGTAGTGAAGGAGCTCGAAATCGACAGCCTCAGAGTCTTCTCCGACTCCCAGCTGATCGTGGGGCAAGTTAAAGGCGACTTTGAGGTGCGAGACCCGACCATGGCAAAATATCTTTAGAAGGTGAGAGGTCTCGTGGCACACCTCAAGTATTTCGAGATCTCCCACATTTTCATGTCGGAGAATGCTCGGGCCGATGCACTCTCCAGGCTTGCGACATCAGCCTACCACGCCTTGGGTCGGACACTGGTGGAGAGTCTCGACCAGCCCAGCATCGATAGGGTCGAAGAGGTGCTGCAACTGACGATCGAATCAAGCTGGATGGACCCAATCGTACGGTATCTGACCGACGGAACCAGCCTTGAAGATCTCACAGAAGCCAAACGACTCCGATGGGTGGCCTCCCAATACATGATAATGGATGGCCGATTCTATAAAAGGTCGTTCTCCCTTCCCTTGCTCAGGTGCTTGAGACCGATTGACACAGACTACGCGCTCAGAGAAGTACATGAAAGGATCTGCGGAAACTACTTGGGGGGCAAATTCTTGGCCTACAAAGTCCTACGGCAGGGTTATTACTGACCCACCATGAGAAAGGACGTGGCTGAGTTGGTTCGGAGGTGTAAGCCATGCCAGGGGTACGCCAACATACAACACCGACCAGCCAGCCAAATCACTCCTATTGTCGCCCCGTGGCCCTTCGCCCAGTGTGGGATCGACATACTCGATCATTTCCCTCTGACATCTGACCAAAGGAAGTTCATAGTCGTCGCAATAGACTACTTCATTAAGTGGATAGAAGCCGAACCTCTGATGCAGATCACCAAGTGGAAGATGGAAGACTTCATCCAGAAGTCTATCATCTTCAGGTTCGGACTACCGCACACCATTATTACCGACAATGGACGACAATTCGACAACCAAGACTTTCAGAAGTTCTGCGCGAGATTTCATATCACGCACTGACTGACCTCGGTCGGGCACCCACAGTCCAACGATGAAGTCGAGGTGACCAATCGGACTATTCTGCATGGACTAAAGACCCGACTGAATGAAGTCAAAGGCCTCTAGGTTGAAGAATTGAATTCCGTCCTATAGACATATCGAACGACACCCCGTGTCCCGACCGAAAAATCTTCTTTCAGCTTGGCCTATGGGACGGAGGCGATGATCCCGCTCGAGATCGGGCTACCATTGACTAGAGTCGAGCAGTACTGCGAACCGAATAACTTCGAGTGTCGGAGAGCCGACTTGGACCTCCTACCCGAGCTCCGGTGCGAAGCTCAACTATGCATGGCTTCCTACCGACAGAGAGTAGCCCGATACTACAATGCTAAGGTTAAGCCGAAGCTTTTCAGGCCTGAGGACCTAGTCTTAAGAAAGGCAGAAGTTTCGAAGCCTCTAGACCAAGGAAAGTTGGCTCTGAACTGGGAAGGACCCTACAAGATAGCGGACGCCTATGGGCCGGGAGCTTACCGACTGGAGACTCTAGAAGGAAGCACCATTCTCCAAACTTGAAATGCCGACAATCTAAGATTGTACTACCAGTAAATTCTGTGTACCCTTGTTCGGAATACAAACTTAGCTTCAAAACTTCGGAGTCTACAATCCTGGCTCTCCAACGATGCATCGGCGCTCGCTAGTAGTCCGAACCTCGACGCCGCGACTTGGGCCCAGCATTCCACTAGAAATCTGCGGCCCAACCACCGTCGGACTCTTACGATGACCGACATATCTACTTTGGTGGAAGGCCGATGATGGCGATGGGACCACCCTAAGTTTAAGCCGCGCCCCTTCCTCAGCCAGCACCCGAGCAAGGCGACTGGCTAACTTGCCGACTTGGCTCCGGCCAAGAAAGGCAAAAAGCCAACGCGACCAATGTCGCATTCGCAACATACCAACCAAGTCACGACCGGTCGAAGGGTATTCGGCTTGCCACCGTTTATCGCACGACGTGACACATACACCCGACAGAGAATCGGGCAATGGGTGACCGACTTGTCGTCTACTAAACGCATCGGACACTATTCAACTACCGGACTCTACAAGATGATCGGGTCGAAGGGCAACGCCTGAAGGATGGGCGATGTCCGACTCGACGAATATGCCCGACTAAGGTCTAGACAACGGACGCTCGACTTAAACTCTCGACTGTCGGATCATACGACGGTCGGGAGGCCGATCGAAAATCAGGGCTCGCTCCGCCTTTAACATGGCGCACGCGCTACCGACTGTCCCGACTAGCTATCTGGGATCTTACCTAGTGCGTCAGGCCTACAAATTATACGTTCGAAGGTGTTTCGGCGAAACATACATTCCAAGCACATCAAGCAATTCAAGTAAGAGAGAAAGTTAGAAAAATACATTTTTGATTTCTTTCAAGCTTGAACGGAGTTTACAAAAATGGGCCGAAGCCCGACTGCAAGTACATCAAACCAAAGTAAAAACAAAACATACTCCGACTAATCGTCGGAATCGGCTTCCTCTACCGGGAGAAGACTTGGGGCGGTCAGCGTATCCACTCGGGTCGGGGTAGCGTCAAGGGTCGGAGCCGCCTGGCCTTCGGCAGACTGGTCTGCATCGGCCTCCACCACGGTAGTGCGATCTCCCGATGATGGGTCGGCCACCTCTCCCACGGCTTGGCTCTCTGACTCTTTGGGGATGATGCTGCCGAGATCGAGCTCCGGATACAGGCTCCGGACGGCTTTCCGAGCATCCTCATACCCCACTCGGTACGAGAGGAAGCCGCTCTCCAGAAGTTCTTCCCAGTATTCATCGAAGCCGCGGAAGTCCTCCACGGCCCGACCTATGGCCTCTCTCGTCGACTCTGCCTCCGTCCTCGCTATGTCTGCGTCGGCTTGAGTGGAGGATAAGTTTTCTTTGACCTTAGCGAGATTCTCCAAGCTTATCCGGAGCTGCTCGCGTTCGGCCTTGAGTTTCTTGACGGAGTTGTCCCGCTTACGACGCAGCCGACGAACAGTGCAGGACTTCCGCTTGACATCCTCGCGAGCCGACTGCAGCTCGATCTCCGAAGCGGCCAGAGCGCTGGTAAGGCAAGAGACCTCCTTGGTGAGGCAGGAGATCTCCTCTTCAAGCCGAGCCTCCCGGTCGACTGATTGCTTCAGTTGGTCAACCAATACCGTCTTGTCAGCCTCGACGGCCATGGCCTTATCTTTCCAGGTCGCCCGAAGATCACCGAATCTCCGGTATCCGACCTCCAGTTCGGACATGTTATAAATCAGCTGCAAACAACAAGACCGTCAGACGACTAAACTTATGAAAAATGACGACGATAACGAAAAATAAAGGAGAGAGACTTACTCGGATCATGGTCGGGTAGAAAGAGGACAGCATATCAGATACCCGCTGATTCTTCATGACCTCATGATCGGTTGGGAGGATAACCGCCTGGCATAGCCTCCTGTCCAAGTCGTGGTTGGCCAGAGCCGACGCTCCTTCGGGAAATAGGGAATCGGATGACGCGTCGCGGCCAGCCAACCTCCTGTCGTCGTCGGGTGCCATCGGGGCCTTCCCTCGTTCAGACACCCAGGCCCTGACATCAGAAAGGGAGGGCAGGCTCGAGCCCGACTGGGTCCCTCCCGAGGGCGCAGTGACCGCCGATGCAGGTTGTTCGGGCTCGCGTGCCTCTGCCCGAACGTCTTCCACCGGCTGATCGGCCGGCACATCCTCGACCGCCCGTCCCTCGGGTGAGGCTGCTCCCTCGACCGATTGTTCCTCGGACGGGACTTCAGTGAGCACTGTCGGCACCGACAGTGCGATGATCGGCTCCCAGTCCGACGCTCGTTCAGAGCCGGGCTTCCCTCCCGCCGCCGCCGGCTTGCTTGGCGGTGCTACTTGTGGCCTCTTGGGAGGCCGTGATGGTTCGACTCCATGCGCAAGCCTCTTCCATGCCGCATGTTGTCGAACATCGGCCTCCATTAACCTCACCCTCGGCGGCATATCTGCAACGTCAACAGAGGATCAGCATTAAAAAGAGAAAAAAAAAAGAGAAGAAAAACAGACCTAGGTGAGGAACCGAGCTGAGACCGACGTCATACAGGACTTGCTTGGTGACGAGCTCCTTCTGCTTCGGCACCGAGATGTCCTTCAGACGGTGAAAGTCTTCTCGGTCCCTGGCCTCCACCCGACTGTTCTCATTTGGTTGGGTTCGGGGGTCCCCCCAACGGGAAGGGAACCCCCAAGGAACGGAAGAAGAAACAAAGAAGAACTGGTTCTTCCATCCATGAATCGATGATGGAAGATCAGTGATAAAGGAAAGACCCTTCCGATGGTTGAAAAACCACCACCCTCGGGTTTTAGGATGGGGTCAGAGAACGAAGGAGGCTCGGAAGAGGAAAATATGAGGATTGATCAGCAAAAACCGACATAACAAAGCAAAGCTGACTACCAGTCGGACCGAGTTCGGCGCAAGCTGCGTCGGACACAGTCCGTAGTAGTCCAGCACGTTCCGGACAAATTCCAGAACCGAAAAGCGAAGGCCGGCCCGAAGGTCCTCGACGTAAAAAGCCACCTGGCCCGGGGGTGGGTTGTTAACCCGACCGTCGGCCCCAGGGGTGAACAGCTGAAACTGCTCCGGATTGCAGTACTGCTCCTGGAGCCAATCAACGTTCGGCCCCGAAAGTGAAGAGACCTCCACCTCCAGGGTCGATCGAGAATCGTCAGTCGGATTCCCCGACCGACTTCCTCGTGGAGATGTTCTAGCCATTATGCCAGAACCGAAGTCAAAGAATGAAAAGAAGAAGGAAGAAAACTACAAGGAAGCAAGGAGAAAATGAAAGACAATGACAAAGGCTCCTAGAAAAAAGACTCTCTAAGGAAAGAAACGGGGACAACTACCTGAGGCAAGGGACCACAAGGCCAGAGTCTCGGCAATAGGTTTGAAAAGTAGAGTTTTGGATGCCGGTGACCCTGTATATATAATGCTCCTCAACGGTCGAGATGAAAGCACGACCAGCGAGGATCTCCCAAATCGTGACACGTGGCAGCATCTGGGTCTTCCTTCAGCCCGATGATTCGACGCACCTGCCCCAGATCAGTCCACGTCGCCTCCATCCGCCTGAGCGAATTCGGCCCAATGGCCCCCTGCCATGCGGCGGAAAAGTCGTGGCGGTTCGCGTTCCCGAAGAGATGACGGAAACGATGGTTTCTATTCCTGATAGGACGTTTGACACCGATGGGACGCCTGACATCGATGGGATACTTGACACCGATGAGACACCTGACACCCATAAGACGTCTGGCACTGGACCGAATGTTGATACGGTCGCCAGAGTCAGAGCATAATGCAATGGATATCCACTCCTTTCGCCCGACGTCGCCGCCCCACGCGAGGACGTTGGCCAGCACGCCATCCGACTCAGGAGTGGGGGGGGCAACTGTTGGGATATACCAACCGGTCCCTCTCACGCCGACTCACCGTCGGGCCCGCCTGGCCGGCGCCCGACTCTACCGACTGCAACGACCGACGACTGCCGACACTGTCCGATCAAAGGTAAGTCTGTCGGGCAGACCCTTTCCGTTCCCGACTGATCGAACGACAGAGTCTCCTCCGACTCTTGCAACGCGCCAAATTGACCGTCGGAGGGTCCCTGGGTCTTCACCCGACATCCCACAACCAAATACCGACGTATGGTCGGTCGGCTCCCCCAAACGTCGTACGACTGCTGAGGGCCGCCATCCTGACAAAGGCATGTGGCATAGCCGTCCTGGGACATTGTCCTGCCAAGGACATAGATTAATCCCAGTGATGTGATGGCCCACGACGATTTGACAGTCCGCGACGACTCTGACAGCCTCCGGCGACTTGACAACTCCCCCAATTGTCTGCGCCATTAATGACGGCGCCATGCCGCGCTCTACTATAAAACGGAGAAGGCAACAGTGCTGCGAAGGAGGTTCTTTCGAAACCTCTAAACTCCCCCCTCTTTAGCTCTCTCTCTCTCTCTCTCGCTGAGCTCCCCTGATTCTTTTCTACTGTTGCCTAGTCTCCTCTCTGACTTGATCATCGGAGGGTCCCCGCCGGAGGCATCTCCGGTCAGTGTGAACTTCCCTTGCAGGTGCTCGTTCCCGACGACCAGGCGACGAGGAGATTGGCCGCAACATAGCCTATCTTTCCTGCAGAACAATAAATCACCTACATAGCTTCCCAAATATTACTCATGCATTAAGAACTTAATCAGGTATGCTCCACCATTTCACATATTTAGCCTACCCTCCTCCATCTTGCTGGCCTTTTGTAATCTTACCTTCTCTAATTATAGCTACATCAGTACCTACGGTCTCAATTTAGTTGCCCATTCACTCTCTTCAAAGTTCAAGCCAGAAGCCAACCGAGGCAGAAAGGGGGAAGTAAGAAATCCTACAGAGCATATGCAGGACCAAGAACAACAATGACCATCTTTGATCCAAACAAATTTCAAATACCATCTGAACATATGATTCTAGCAACCATTTTCCCTGTCCAAACAATCTTCAAACGTAGCATGACCTTCATAGGAAATTTAGTGGAATACTTTAACCAAGAAGAGTTGATCCAACAGTCTCCCACAACCTAGTTCCCATATGTCATTAAATAATCACATACAGACTTTTTATGATAGAAAACTACCACAAGAACATGTTAAACCACCAAAATTTCACTGGCTATGTATTACACAAGCTTAATCTTTCTCCAGGTTCAAAAAAATTTCACTGCAAGGTTTAATATGTGATCTGAGATTTATCATAGAAGGTTATATGCATTGGCAAACCAAATTAGTCATGATAGCAATCACTTCCCTGTCTACAACTTATCTGATACTACAAATTAGAAAATACAACGTATATAAGGTGATGGACTACTAAGAACGCGCAAGCATGGTACTTGAAGCGAGTTATAATAAGGATCAAACGTAAACCGGAATTTTCCAAGACTTTCCTAATAATTCATGAAAAAGAAGAATTAATAATGAAAATTTAAGTATATCATTATCTTCCAAGAATCCATGCGTGACATTGTTCTTACCCCTCGTTATAGGTAAATGCCAGCTAATAGAAGTCTTCTAGGCATTGGATGTCTATCATCGGAGTTTTCTTTGTCACCATGATTGGATAACTTTTCGTCTTCTCCATCACCAGAGGTGGCGGCGGATGTGGCGACAGAGAGTTGCCGATCCTGACAGCATAATCCTACCAGTGATGAAAGTACTAGATGCACTCGGTGACGACCACAGTGGAAGAGGTATAGTGCTCGACGGTGGTAGAGGTACTGGAGAAGCAGTAGTAGAGGAGTACCAAGGCAGTCCATCTGATTCGGTTGGCCGATATATTAACCTCCAGTGCAGATGTCCGTATATATTTTATCTATATGGATTCTCCTCCATATGGAGCTTCTATGCAGCTCTTTTGATAGCCAAAATAGTATTCCTAAAATAGGAATATCAATTCCTCAGAATACTTATTCACCACTCCTATTCTAATTTTATGTTTGGATGGAAATCTACGGAGCCTACTGGGAATAAGATGATGTCATTCCCTCACCTAGAATAAGATAAAATTTTTTCTCATGATGGATCTAGAATAAGCTATTCCATAATTCAACATGAGATAGCTTAAATCAGATAGAAGAAAATAAGATGTAATTACTATATTTTTGATTGAAATTATTAAACTCATGGGCTCCACCGTCATTTTATAGTATGTTTGGAGGGATAAGATCGAATAAGCCTGCAACCAATTACCATCAAAATTTGTAGGATCCGCGAGAGCATACTATACGAAAACAATACCCCAGTAAAGTACAGATCGCTCTTTCTTAAAAAAAAAAAAAAAAAAAAAAAAAGCATACGGATCTCTCGTATGCTTATGTCTGCATAAGTTTTTTTACGTGCACTTATTTTCTGCGTAGAATATTTAAACGGATGTCCGTATGTTAACGCTTAAATTATTCTTCGGATGACTCTTATGAGGATGGCAAATAAATGTTTCCATGCAGAAGTAAATCTACATAGAAAATTTTTATGCACGCTTGCGCACGTGAGGTGTGATCAAAGGCAATTTAAGTGAGGATGGCCGCACATATTTTTTTCTTTGTGAATTTTCTTCCGCGGAAGAATTTTATGCTTACTTCTACATGCCTTCGTATTGAGCCAAAGCTATACGTCATGCATCGCCGCTATGCCACTTGCATCAGCTCCTTCGGCGACACCGGCCCATATAGAGCAAACCATAAACAGACAGAGTGGTAGTGAACTTATATCTCAAAACGTTTTTCGAAACACAACGGAATGAATCCAAACTGCACCAATGACTCCATGGGTTGTGTGTGCAATCATTTTGAAGGAAAGTATACTTGTTTTCATCACTCCAATGCCGCAGATCACACAAAAATTCTTAGTGTTTTCTTGAGTTTTTCTTTCATATGGGAAGCCGCTCTTCTTCTTCTTCTTTTTATGTTTGGGTTTGTCCATAGAGAGCACGTTCGCACATGCGAATATACTTTTCCACCATCGGATTATCCTAACATTCGGGCTTTGGTGGAATACACGGCCGATCTGATGGGCGAACGGGCTTTCCGAAGTCCAACCCTTTATGTTTTTTCAACGTTCTGTTCATGGGATGTAGTTTTGAATGGTTACTTAGCCTCCCAAAAATTGCCACATTCCACTTTCTTCCATTTGTTTTTAGTTATTTAATGCCCAAATTCGAATCCAATATCCAACATCTTCCACTCATACACGATGGGCAGAGCATTCCTATAATTTCTGTGACTTTCATATTAATAAGTGAATCATGCGATTTGCGAACATACCAGCAAAAAAAAAAAAAAAAAAAAAGCTGAAACTATGCACCTGTTCGGATTGACATAAATCCTTGTTATAAATAATGTGGTTCATAATTCCCCGGACATATTCAGTTACACCATATTCAACACACCGAATCCCTCAAAGGTTTTGCATAATCTTCATTTACTCATTATGTGTTCATAATTGTGTTATAGCTCATAATTAGTGACCCAATTAGTCGACCAGTGAATACACATGATGAATGTAATCCGATTATATCTTCCTTTTCGTGTTCATGCTTCTGAATTTTGAATAATTGCCTTCCTAGACATGTCTCATAAAGTTAAATTATTTTATTATCATCAAAAATAGACTAAGATAGCAAACGTTAGCCTATCACATCAAAATATTATCAAAAGTAATATAGGGCACCTAATGAGGCTAATAATAATCTTTTGCCCCAAGAGACACACACAGTGAGAATGCTGGAATTAATCTCACCCACTTTCTCTATCGGTTGAATAGTATACATGGTATGGAACATGTGTTATGGTATAATTTCTTCTCCTAGGAGCATATGTCACATTTAATACACACACACAGAACACGTGTTATGGTATAATTTCTTCTCCTAGGAGCGTATGTCACATTTAATACACACACACACACACACGTACCATATAGATCTTAGATCAGGCATCTAATCTAAGCACCCAAAAGAAATATCTCACATGTTAGGATCTCATATCTAGCTTGATCAAACTCACATGATCATGGGATAATCATATTCAATCATTAAAGTTTGATTTTATCTTTGTTGGTGCAGAATTCTGCCGAAGTCGGAGAAGCTGGAGCTGGGATGACCGCGGCCGCCGCCGGGACCTGCAAAGAAAGTCTAAACCGGAGTTGAGGGTGCTCCGGCAAGACCCTCCATACAGAATTCCATCGAAGTCGGAGAAGCTGGAGCTGGGATGACTGCGGCCGCCACCGGGACCTGCAAAGAAAGTCTAAATCGAAGTTGGGGGTGCTCCGTCAAGACCCTCCGATGCTCAAGTCAGTACTCTGCTTCAACAGAAATGGAGTGCTCAAGCGAAAATTTTGGCAGAGTTTCGAGATAGAGTTTAGAGCTTAGAGAAAAACGTATCTGAGGGTCTTTATTTATAGACGGAGAGGGCACCCGGTTGATAGCGACGCCTGTAACCGCCTGGCAGTAGGTTGTTCAGAGCCGCCTGGAGTTTGTTACGGAGAGTAGTGGCGCCAGGGGTCGTTCAGGGCCATGTGGAGTTGGTTACGGAGAGTGGAGTGGTGGCTGTTGTCGCGACTTGCCAGAGTGTAGTGGAGCCGCATGGAATCCATTGCAGGGAGTGGAGCAGGGTAGTGGCCTTCGTCGTGGCTTGCCAGAGGGTGGTGGAACCGCGTGGAATCCGTTGCAGGGAGTGGAGCAGGGTAGTGGCCTTCGTCGTGGCTTACCAGAGAGTTCGGACTTGTCGGCTGGAGCTCGACTGGAATGCCTTTCAGGCGGGAGTCACCTGCTGTAGGAGCTAAAATGGAGATTTTTTGTTGACGAAGTCCGAAGAAGTCCGATCACTAGAAAAGTTCGTTTGGGATTCATCTGATGTGGAAGCTCATCTGAAGATCGTCCGTCGGAGAAGTCCGATTTCATGAAGGATCTAGTGGAGGATCGACCGGTGGTGGACTTCGGATGGTATTGGGGAGGTTCGACAGACATCATAGGTGATTGGTTGTTGTAGGAATCTAGCATAGAAGCTCGATCGAAGATCGATTGTCGTGAGAGCTCGGAGTAGCGACCTGACCGGTGGGTCCCGTCCCATTGTAGAAGCTCGGTTGAAGATCGGTTGTCGTGGAAGCTTAGAGTAGCGACCTGGCCAGTGGATCCCGTCCCATTATAGAAGCTCGGTTGAAGTTTACCTGTAATAGAAGTTCGAAAGAAATATGTTTACAGTAAAGGCTCGGATGGAATTTGCTCACAGTAGAGATCCGGGGTAAATTGCCTGCTGTAGGGGTTCAGAGTAGACTGCTCGTAGCAGGAGTTCGGCTATCGCAGGAGCTCGGCTGGAATCCTGAAGGCGGTTGACCGTCGTAGAAACTTGGATGGGATCTGATTACTGTAGAAATCTCGTTGTCGAAGAAGCTCGGATATTGATGAAGTCCGGAAGGAGTTCGGAGAATAGCCGAACACTGTAGAAGGTCGGCTGATAATGAGGCCTAGAGAGCCTTTGGAATGGTCCGGTAGATAGATGGAGAAGCTCATTGTCGGAAAAGCCTGAAAGTTCGGATGGTCAAGGGGGTTCAGAGAGGTGCCATATATAAGGTCAGGAGCCGGAAGAGCCCCGAAAGATCGATCTTTTACAAACTTCGGCCGGGGGGGTATTTTATACCCAACACCAGTTTTCCTACTTTCGAGTTCGGGTTTCGAATGAAGGAAGTACAGAAAAATTCTCACGACCGAAGCTGCTCTCCTCGATTTTCGTACTCGGCGATTGCCAGGTATTTTGACGTTCGGCACGCTGGTACTGGAGTCCTTTTCGAAAAAAGTTTCTTTTTTTTGGAATTTTTGTCGGAGCGTGGCTCTAGGTACGGCATAATAATGACTCTGTCAGCTGCCAGCCATTTTCAACAGTCTGTCGAGGTAAGTGGGACACACGACGAGTGCAGGCTGGCCAGAAGAGATCCGCAATCATTATTGCGTCGGATCTCGGGGTCTATTTAAACACGTTCTCTCCCTTCAGGGGTTCCACCTTGCTTGAGAGAATCCCTCGGCTCTCCTCTTCTTCTCCGAGAGCTCCAGCTTTCTCTAGCATCCTTCCCGGCCTTAGGCATCCTCCGGATCGACCTTCATCATCTTTGCCGTCTTCCTATACTCCTGGGGTTAATCTAGGTTAGTTTCGGAACTTCCTGTCATTTTTTCATCTTTTCTTCTTCGTATTCTGTTTATTTAGCTTTCTTGGGGGCCTGCTTGCTACTTTTTCTAATTTTTCGGGATTTTTGTGGCTTCCATTTGATCCAAAATATCCTCTGATATCTCTTCTTTTAGCAGTTCTAGGAGTTCGTCAACCCCGGTTCCCCATAGTACTGGTACTGTAGACGAACCCGTAGCTAGGACCGAATCCTGTCCGGCCTTCATGCCAGACACCATCCCTGGCTCCTTGACTCCGGATGAACTCTCACTGATAAGGATTCAGTATGGGGTTCCTCCGGAGTACGAGCTGGAGCTTCCCGGGCCATCTGACCGGGCTAGCACCCCTCCTTCCGGCTGCTTCTGTCTGTATCAGGAGACCTTCCGTGTCGGACTTCGGCTTCCACTGCCATCCTTTATCGTTACTCTCTTTCATTTTCTGAACATTTCTCTAGTTTTCGTCGTACTGAACTCCTTTAGGTTTTTGATAGGGTTTCTTTCTCTTTGTAGTTGAGCCAAAGTTCGGCCGACTCTTTTTTTATTTAGAAACTTCTACACCTTCAAGTGCCATCCCTTGGCAAAGGATTGGTGGTACTTCTCCTCCCAGTTCGGTAGAAAAGGGTTGCTGAAAGGTGCCCCCTCTTCTGTCCATAACTGGAAGGAGAGGTTCTTCTTCGTCCGATGCCCAACCTTAGAGCTAGGATTACCCCCTTGGCGTTCTCTGAGGGATTCCACCCACCGGGCCTCTAACCTGGAAAGGGACGACCTCGAAGCCTCAAAAAAGCTCGAGGCCGATCGAGCCCCCCTCCTCTCCGAACTTCTGAGGGAACAACTTTTGTTCAACGTCGGCCTGAGCCCCCTTAACCCTGCCGGTATCTCTCCCTCTCTTTTTTTTTCTTCTTCTTCCTTTTCTTTTTTTTTTTTTGCTTCCCCTTCTTCTTGTTCCATTTCGAAGCCATGCTGATTTTCTTTTATCACAGACATGGATGCAAGCGTGGCTCGGAGGTTAGCCCAGGGTCTCAAGACCCACAAGAGAAAAGACGTTTTGACTTCGGGGTAGATGAAGAAAGCAAGGATAGAAGGGACAAGCTCGGCCATGCCTGCTCCGATGCCCGTCGCCACCGAAGTCCCTTCCGACGCCGAACCTGAAGTCCCCCGAGCCCCTTCACAGAGCCCCCCGGCTGAGGGTCCGATTTCGGAGATTCGTCCCGAGGGGGCACCTGGGGCCGAAGGGAGGAGGAGAAAGAAGACCCTGGCCCGGAGGAGTCGCAGGGCTGCCGCCGAGGGGGCCGATGGCTCTGAGGAAGATCTTGGGGAAAATCTCTTCAACAACAAAGACTTAATAAAGAGGCTGGTCAAAGGGTGCATTTTGCCCGAGGTAGTCGAAAGGATCGTCCTCGCCGATCCCAAGCTGCGGGTCTGGGACTCTCTGGGATCTGTCCTTGAAGTAGGTTAACTCATCCTTTTCCTCCTTCCCGTTTCTTTAATTTATTCTTCAACCCTTATGCCGACTCCCCGACCTTTCTTGCAGATTGGGCACCAGCTCATCGCCAACGTCGAGGCGGTGAAGATCGCCAAGAGGGAGACAACTCGGGCAGAAGAAGGTCGCCTAGCCGAGGCCGCCTGCCTTGAGAAGAAAATCGTCGAGGTCCTAAGTCTCCGGGAGGCACTGAAAAAGGAGGGACAAACCTCGTCCGACCTGAGGACCATCTTGGAGGAGGAGAGAGGGAAGGCTGAGGCCGAGGTCTCCGCATTGAGGACGCAGGTTTTCGAGTGGAAGGAGCAGGCTTCCGAGCTGAAAATGCGGATTCCATCTCTGATCTCGGAGGTAAGGGCTCGGGCGGTGGAGGAGTTCAAAGTCTCCTCCGAGATGGAGGATCTAAAGGTCCAGTTCGGTCAGAACGCCTTCATCAAGGGGTTTGAGCTCTGCCAAGAGAAGGTGGTGGAGAAGTTCCCCGAATTGGATCTTGGCTTTCTGAATGAGGCATTCGATGATGAAGCCGGACCATCCGAAGTCACTATCGGTCCTCTTCCAACCGGGACCTCGTTGACTGTCGTGGCCACCGCTGACAATCTTCCGAGAACGTCGGTCCCCTCTACTTTTGCCCCAGAGGTCCGAAACCTCTAGTTTTGTATTTTTCTTTTGTGGTGATTTTTTTTCTCATTCTCTTGTACTTGAGATTTATTTGATCCATGAAGCCGGGTTCGTCTTCACGGAGGGTCCCTTTTTTTTTGTATTCTTTTCCTTCTTTTTGTCTTCTTGCATTAATTTGAGTCGTGGCGCTCTTGTCCTCCAATGACAGTGTCCCATCGAAGCTCTTCTCCTACCGGAGGGTATTCTCATGAAGTTGATGGTACGAGACCTCCAGAGAAAAGTTCGTCAGTTGACAAGGAAATCCAAGAAGCTGGAGGATGAACTTCGCCGGCTGAAGGAGAGCCATTCAAAGGCCATCGCGGAGGCTACTCGCTTTCGGGACCTCCACAAGAAAAGTTTCATGGAATACACCAAAAGAAAAACCAACTTCATTACAGAGCTTGAGGAACTCTAGAAATGTGCCAGCGACCGGTCTTGATCCCAGGCTTCCAAGATCAGCTCCCTTAAAGTCAAGCTGGCGGCCGCACGGGAGAAGATCGACCGACTGGAAGGGAGCCCTTCCTGGCCTGCAGTCCAGACTGACCGCGACCAAGACTGGTCGAAGAAGTTTTTCGACCTTCAAAAGTAGCTGCAGGATGCCGAGACGAATTACGATGCCTACCGACTCGGTTGGAGCGGGCAAGTAGAGGACTACCGAAGGAGGCTCCAGACGGCGACTGATGAAGTTGCCCGCCTTCAGAGGCGGCTATCCGAGAGAGTCCAGCCCATCCCTGCACAACGTTCTGACGAGCTTTGCTCCTTGAGGGGGACTATGACGGAACTGTCTGTAGCCCTTGGGCGGGAGGAAGCCGAATTACGACGGCTGAAAGTTCAGCTGGTCCACAAGCAGCAGGCAGTCAAAGATGCCGAGGTGGAGTCCGAGGTCTTGAGGAGGAGGCTTCGAGAGTCAGAGGACGAGCATCGACGGTTTCACCAGATGTTCCAAGATATGCTGCTGAAAAAGACGGAACTAGAAGAGGAAGTCGAAAATTTAAGGCAATCCATAGCAAGGGCCGGAACCGAGAGCTCGAAGTCGGAAGAAACTGAGCTTCCTTAGAGCCTCTTTTTCTTCTTTCTCTTTTTTTTTTTGGTTTTTTGGCCTTTAAGGCTTTGTAACGTGTACTTCACCAACAAAATGAAAATGAAATTGTCTATTACCTTGTCCATTATGGTATTAAATGGTTGTTTACCAAACTCCATTTGTCTTCCGTCTTGTTTGGCGTCGACGTAGTTTGTAATCCCTCGCAGGTTCTTGCTTTGAGTCGTCGTTCACCGAACTTCTTTTGTCTTCCATCTTGTTCGTTACCGACGTAATTTGAAGGTTCCTGATCATCGCCGTGTCGATTTGTCCTTAGGGACTAGAGATTTTCGATAAGGATTTTCTCTCTCATTGAGACGAGGTCCCTTGTGCCTTCGATGTAGTTCGTTTTTCACCTATCACTGGTGTAGTTCGTCGCTTTCTCTTTTCGTCTCTTCTTTTCTTCTGTGTTTGAGTGAGGGTCTTCCCTCTGCTCTTGACGGGGTCGTGAGAGTGTAGAGGAGATATTGAGGAGGCTTTCCTCCTTGTCGATCAATCGAGTCTTTGTTTGCGTCGGGACGAGATCCTCTCCTTGTTTCCGACAGTCGATTTCAGCTCGTGTCAGGATGAGGTTCTCCTCCTGTTCCTGACAAGACTGTGGGGGCACATAAGGGCCGTTGTGAGGGCCTCTCTCCCATCCAATCTTTAGGAAATCGGACCTTCGACTTTGCTTATGTTAGGATGAGGTTCTCCTCCTGTTCCTAACAAGGCTGTGGGGGCACATAAGAGCCGTTGTAAGGGCCTCTCCCCCCATCTGATCTTTAAGAAATCGGGCCTTCGGCTTTGCTCATGTTAGGACGAGGTTCTCCTCTTGTTCCTAACAAGACTGTAGGGGCACATAAGGGCCGTTGTAAGGGCCTCTCTCCCCATCCGATCTTTAAGAAATCGAGCCTTCGGCTTTGCTCATGTTAGGACGAGGTTCTCCTCTTGTTCCTAACAAGGCTGTGGGGGCACATAAGGGTCGTTGTAAGGGCCTCTTCCCCCATCCGATCTTTAAGAAATCGGGCCTTCGACTTTGCTCATGTTAGGACGAGGTTCTCCTCCTGTTCCTAACATGCTTAATTTCAATTATATGAGAGAGTTATTTTCTGTCGTTATAAACTCATGCTAAAAGAAAAAATACGCAAATATGAAGAGAATTTTCATTTAGGACAAAGTTGTTGGTAATACATTCATAGATTTTTCGAATCCTATAACCGTGGAAGGTCTGCTCCCCGTCGGGGTCCCCCTGAGATGGACTTGATAATCCCAATTGGAGGTCGATCTTCTGGCTGCTCCTCCCTCCTTGGCGGTTCCAGCTGCGGCAGGGCCCTAGGCCGATCTTTCCTTCCTTCAGGTCGGCGTCGAATGAATCTGTCGAGCCAACCTCATCTGATAAGCTCCTCGATCTCATCTCGAAGCTGAATACACTCCTCCGTATCGTGGCCGTGGTCACGATGATAGAGGCAAAATTTGTTCGGGTTGCACTTTTCGGGGTGTGAGCGCATCCTCTTCGGCCTTGGGAGCTGCTCCCTAACCTCCATCAGTACTTGAGTTTTCGATGCGTTGAGAGGGGCATAGCTGTGGAATCTCTCAGGAGGAGAGCCTCGCCGAACTCGACGGTCTAGGCTTCTCTGTTTACGAGCTCAGAGAGGAGTCCAGGCGTGCCTGTGCTCGGGAGGAGTTCGAGAGCGTGGCCGAGCTTCACTCAGCCCTTTTTCAACTGCAGGCTTGCTCGAGTCTCCCGCCTACCGCTCTCTCGCGATCTCCTCGTCCTTCATCTTGAAGGCTTCTTCTGTTCGAGCATATCCTTCGGCCCGAGCCAGCAAATCGACAAAATTTCTGGGATACTTCTTTTCCAAGGAGAACAGAAGGTCGTTCTTCTGAAGGCCACCTTTCAGAGCGGCCATCGCGATCGATTGGTCCAAGTTCCGGACCTCCAACGCAGCGACGTTGAAATAGTTGATGTAAGCCCGGATGGATTCTCCCTCCCTTTGCTTGATGTTGATGAGGGACTCCGAACTTCTCCGGAGATGCCGGCTGCTAACAAAATGAGCCGCTAACTGGTGGCTCATCTGATCAAAGGAAAAGATGGTACCCGATTTCAATGTCGAGTACCAGTTCCTTGCTGCTCCCTTCAAGGTGGATGGAAAAGCTCAGCACAGAATGGCGTTTGGTACATCATGGAGCAGCATCATTGTCCGAAAGGCCTCCAGGTGATCGATCGGATCTGAGGTCCCATCATAGCTTTCGAATTGGGGGAGCTTGAAGTTTGACGGGATCGGTTCCTACATGATCATTTCAGAGAAGGGAGGGTCAGTACAGATGTCCTCACCATAAACAGGGAGAGCGTGGCGGAGTTCTTCGATCCGCCGGTTCATCTTTTGGAGCCTTCGATCCAGGAAGTCCTCTCGACTGCGGGTCTCGAGGATCTTCGGGTAGAATGGAGGTAGAGATCCTCCGGGAGTAGAATCGTGATTGGAGTGAGGACTCTCCACCCTCGGATTTATCTTTCTGAGAAAGACGGGGCGACTGGCCCAAGTGGCCCATCCTACCACCAGATTTTGAAATTTCGACGATGCTCTCTCCAACCGCACTGATGCTTACAGCTGTTGTTGTTGTTGCATGGCCTGCACCGCTTCAGTGAGGCCTCTGACCTACTGAACTAGCAGGTCGAATTGCTCCGCACCGACCGTCGTTGCCGGAGGAGGAGGAGCTTGGAAAACTGGAGGTGAGGCCGGAGCCTGAGATCTGGCCGCGGAGGCCGTGGATCGCCTGATGGATGTTCTGTGGGGAGGCATCGGGTGAAGATCTAATAGAAGAAGGAGAAGAGGATGTCAGAGAAGATGATCGGAATCAGTCCCGTTGAGCACTCCTTCAAGAACAAGGGTACTGTGAAGGCACAGGCCCCTTCCTCTAGCACCAATTCTATTGGTGCAGAATTTCGCCGAAGTCGAGAAGCTGGAGCTAGGATGACCGCGGCCGCCTTCGGGACCTGCAAAGAAAGTCTAAACCGGAGTTGGGGGTGCTCCGGCAAGACCCTCCATGCAGAATTCCGTCGAAGTCGGAGAAGCTGGAGCTGGAATGACCGCGGTCGCCGTCGGGACCTGCAAAGAAAGTCTAAATCGGAGTTGGGAGTGCTCCGGCAAGACCCTCCGATGCTCAAATCAGTATTCTGCTTCAATAGAAATGGAGCGCTCGAGCAAAAATTTTGGCAGAGTTTCGAGATAGAGTTTAGAGCTTAGAGAAAAACATATCTGAGGGTCCTTATTTATAGACGGAGAGGGCACCCGATTGACAGCGATGCCTGTAACCGCCTGGCAGTGGGTTGTTCAGAGCCGCCTGGAGTTTGTTACGGAGAGTAGTGGCGCCAGGGTTCGTTCAGGGCCACATGGAGTTGGTTACGGAGAGTGGAGTGGTGGCTGTTGTCGCGACTTGCCAGAGTGTAGTGGAGCCGTGCGGAATCCATTGCAGGGAGTGGAGCAGGGTAGTAGCCTTCGTCATGGTTTGCCAGAGGGTGGTGGAACCGCGTGGAATCCGTTGTAGGGAGTGGAGCAGGGTAGTGGCCTTCGTCGTGGCTTGCCAGAGAGTTCGGACTTGTCGGTTGGAGCTCGGTTGGGATGCCTTTCAGGCGGGAGTCACCTGCTGTAGGAGCTTGGATGGAGATTTTTTGTTGACGAAGTCCGGAGAAGTCCGATCGTTAGGAAAGTCCGTTTGGGATTTATCTGATGTGGAAGCTCATCCGAAGATCGTCCGCCGGAGAAGTCCGATTTCATGAAGGATCTGGTGGAGGGTCGATCGGTGGTGGACTTCGGATGGCGTTGGAGAGGTTCGGCAGACATCGGAGGTGATTGGTTGTTGTAGGAATCTAGCGTAGAAGCTCGGTCGAAGATCGATTGTCGTGGGAGCTCGGAGTAGCGACCTGGCCGGTGGGTCCCGTCCCATTGTAGAAGCTCGATTGAAGATCGGTTGTCGTGGGAGCTCGGAGTAGCGATTTGGCCAGTGGATCCCATCCCATTGTAGAAGCTCGGTTGAAGTCTACCTGTAATAGAAGTTCGGAAGAAATATGTTTACAGTAAAGGCTCGGATGAAATTTGCTCACAGTAGAGATCCGGGGTAGATTGCTTGCTGTAGGGGTTCGGAGTAGACTACTCGTAGCAGGAGTTCGGCTATCGCAGGAGCTCGGCTGGAATCCTGAAGGCGGTTGACCACCGTAGAAACTTGGATGGGATCTGATTACTGTAGAAATTTCGTTGTCGAAGAAGCTCGGATATTGATGAAGTCCGGAAGAAGTTCGGAGAATAGCCGAACACTGTAGAAGGTCGGCTGATAATGAGGCCTAGAGAGCCTTTGGAACGGTCTGGTAGATAGATGGAGAAGCTCATTGTCGGAGAAGCCTGGAAGTTCGGACGGTCGAGGAGGTTCAGAGAGGCACCACATACAAGGTCGGAAACCGGAAGAGCCCCGAAGGATCGATCTTTTATAAACTTCGATGTGGGGGGGGTGTATTTTATACCCAACATTCTTGTTTTTTTTATTAAAGACATATGTAATATTAACATATATGTACACTTTTAACACTCTCTTAGTCACAAAATAAGAGTACAAGTGTCTCATCTCGACTTGCTAGATGAGCATACGAGATAGTCACTTGTATGAATAAGCTGACTTACAAACCTAATTACATACCTTTAACAGGTATATGTTTATGCTAATCATATCATTTTACAAATATGAGGCATGAGTTATAAAAGACATAATTTATTGATATATAATGATCCTTTATAAATAACATTATGTTATGACCTATGTAAGCCTAAAGATTCAATATGTAATATGAATATATATCTTGGAATGGGCTTAGTAAATAGGTCCACAACCATTTGATGTATAGATATATATTTAAAGATCAGTTCTTTTTGTGCAATAATATCTTTAATATAATTATTCTTTGTATCAATATGTTTGGTTCTTTTATAAAACTTCAGATTCTTCATGTAAGCAGTTATTGCTTAGCTATCACAATAAACTATCACTGATTCGTTAATAAATTTTGTATCAATAAATTTTTTTGATAAAAAAAATTTTGCCATAAAAAAAATTATTTGCGACGAAACATAATTTTTCATCGCTAATAACTTTATTAGCGATGAAAAAATAATTTTCATCGCTAATAATTTCTATCAAAAAAAAAAATCTCATTTTCTCGCTAAAAAAATTTCTTTTCCTACCAAAAAAATTTTTTTGATAAAAAAATAAAAAAAAAATTATTTACAATGAAAAAATTTTTTATCGCTAATAACATTATTAACGATGGAAAAATAATTTTCATCGCTAATAATTTCTGTCAAAAAAAATTATACTCATTTTTTAAAAATTATTTACGATGAAAATAAAATATTTTATCATTAATTATCTTATGAGCAATGAAAAATAATTTTCATCGCTAATAATTCTCATCAAAAAATAAAAAAATTATTTATAATAAAAAATATACATCATCAATAATGTTATTAGCAACGAAAATTAAAATTTCATCACTAATAATTCTACCAAAATTTTTTTTTTCTTTCTTAAAAAATTTCATAAAAAAATTATTTTCGATGAAAACTAAATTTTAGTCATTAATAATCTTATTAGTAATGTAAATATAGTTTTCATCGAAAATAATTTTTGCAAAAAAAATCTCCAATAACAATTTCATAAAAATTTAATTTTAGATTTTTCTCACTAAGAAAATTTCTATCCAAAAAATTTAACAACAAAAAATAATATTAAAAAATATTTATGATAAAAAATAAAATATTAATAAAAAATTTATTTAAATAGTTAATTTAAGATTTTTTTAAAAAAAATTATGTACATAAAAAAATTACGTATGTAAAAAAATTATGTAATCATGTACCGTTGGATGAAAATCATTTTTCTGCTGATACATTATAGATATTAATTAATAATCAAACATAATTTATAATTAAAAAAATTTAACTAATTCGATTACTTTTTTGATGGCAACACTGTCATTAGTTGATCGAAAGGTTTGAATGAACATCTGAACTCAAATTTAATCTGCGAGCAGCTAAGACTCTTGAGATCCAATGTAAATGGAGCATAGTAGAAAGAATAATACCTGCTCAAGAGTATGTCAATCTTAAGATAAATCTTGAATTGGATAGCAATAATAAGAATTCAGCTAGTTAGAGAGTATCTGTGACAAACAATCAACGCATACCAATTAAAACCATGAATGCACTCTTGAAAAATAATACTGAAGGATCTAACAAAAGCCTTCCGTATACAGTTTAGAAGTATATGACATAATTTAATCCATCAAATAGTTGATAAAGTTTTATTCTTTATACAATTAGAAGTTGACATTTTTTCTAAATCAAATTTTTTACGTTTAATTTTTTAAGGCGGTTTACTCCTGCATCTTATAGACGGTTGATTCGATTGTAGGTGAAGAATTTTGTTGCATCATCCAACAAAGTTTGGATATTAGAAGAATTAGTCTTTTTCAGTATCAAAAGTTACTTTTTTAAATTTATAATTTTTTAATTATTAGCGATAAAATTGTTTCATTGTAAATAATGAAGTATTTACGATATTTCTAGCATTTCATCATAAAAAATCTATAATTTTTATATTTTTTATATTTTTTATTTTTTAAAAAATATTAACGATAAAAATTTAGTTTTCATCGCAAATAATCAATAATTTTTAAATTTTTTATTTTTTTAGATATTAACGATAAAATTTTTTTATCATAAATAATTGAGATCCAGTATCATATTTTAATATATAAAGATCAAGTAACATGTGAATAATCTTTTTGTAGATCATGTTTTAATGTATAAAGATTCAGTATCATCTTCTTTCTATGTCCTTGGATAGATACAAGGTCTTTATACTTTGTGACATTTGATCAGTACATAGAACCAACAACCTATGCAAAATTGAGCAATGAGACAGATTCAGAAAAATTTAAAGACGAAAAATATTGTCGTAAATAATGATCAATTTTTTATTTTTTTCATCATAAATAATAGACTATTTATGATGAAAAATATATTTTTATTGCAAATACTAAGTTATTTACGATGTAATATTTTTATCATAAATAATTTATAATTTTTATTTTTTTAAAATTTTTATTTTTTTTAAATATTAGTGACGAAAATTTTTCATTGTAAATAGTAGAATATTGGTGATGGAAACTAACTTTTCATCGTAAATACTTAAGTATTTGTGACGTAATATTTTCATCGCTAATAATCTGTAGTTTTTAAATTTTAAAAATTTTTCAATTTTTTTCATGTATTAGCGATGAAAAATTTCATCATAAATAATTAGGTATTTGCGACAAAAAGCCACTTTTCATCGTAAGTACTCTACTATTTACGACATAATATTTTTATTACAAATAATCTATAATTTATAAATTTTTAAAATTTTTTATTTTTTTTTCAAATATTAGCAATGAAAATTTTTTATTTTAAATAGTAGATTATTGACTATGAAAATTGATATTTCATCGTCAATATTCTAGTATTTGTGACATAATAGTTTCATCACGAATAATTTGTAATTTTTAAAATTTTTTATTTTTTTTATGTATTAGCGATGAAAAATTTTCATCGTAAATAATGAGGCATTTGTGATGAAAATTTAGTTTTCATCGTCAATACTCTATTATTTATGATGTAATATTTTTATCTTAAATAATCTATAATTTTTAAATTTTTAAATTTTTTTATTTTTTTTAAATATTAGTGATGAAAATTTTTCATCGTAAATAATGAAGTATTGATGATGAAAAATGACTTTCCATCACTAATACTCCAGTATTTATGTCATAATATTTTCATCGTAAATAATCTGTAATTTTTAAATTTTTTTTTTTTCATCTATTAGCAATGATAAGTTTCATCGTAAATAATATATATTTATGATAAAAATTTAGTTTTCATCATCAATACTCTATTATTTACGACATAAAATTTTCATCATAAATAATCTGTAATTTTTAAATTTTTTATTTTCTTTCAAGTATTAGCGATAAAATTTTTTCATCATAAATAATTAAGTATTGATGATAGAAAATAATTTTTCATCATCAATACTCTAGTATTTATGACATAATATTTTTATCATGAATAATCTATAATTTTTAAATTTTTTATTTTTTTTACATATTAGCGATGATAAATTTTTATCATAAATAATGAGATATTAACGATAAAAATTTAATTTTCATCATCAATACTTTATTATTTATGACTTAATATTTTTATCATAAATAATCTTTAATTTTTAAATTTTTTTAAATTTTTTATTTTTTTTAAATATTAGTTACGAAAATTTTTTATCTTAAATAACTAGTATTTTTGATGAAAAATGAGATTTCATTGCAAATACTTATATTATTTATGATGAAACTATTTTTATCATGATTATTTGAAAATTTAAAATTAAAATAAATATTTTATTATTTATGATGATTAATATTTTATTGCAAGTAATAGGTATTTACGATGAAATTTTTTTTCTTGTAAATATTTCATTATTAGCGATGAATTTAATTTTTCATCATAAATAATCTTTTTGATGATGAAAATATTTTCATCACCAATAAATTTATCGTAAAAATTCTCTTTTCTTGTAGTGGCTATCACATTCTTCATATTGCATGTGGATGACATCCTTCTAATTGAAAATGATATTTTTATACTAACATCAATTAAAGTAAGGTTGTCAACAGAATTCGTAAGATTTAGGAGAAACTTCCTACATTCTTGATATAAAAATCTATAAGAATAGATCTAAGAGAATAGTAGAACTCTCACAGTAAATATACATAGAAGAAGTACCGAAGAGATTCAGTATAGAAAACTCTAAGAGGAATCTCTTGCTCCTTAGATATGGCATTCATCTCTCCAAAAAGATGTACCCTGACACACTTGAAGAGATCCAGCATATGAGTAAGATCCCTTATGCTTCGGTAATAGGGAGCCTCATATATGCTATGTTATTTACATGACCTGATATAGCCTTTGCTGTAAGTGTCACGAGCAGATATTTGGGGAATCTAAGTGAAGAACACTGGATTGCTGTAAAGAATATCCTTAAGTACTTGAGAAGGACTAAAGATTTGTTCTTGATTTTGATGGATGATCAAAGCTGAAAGTGAAAAGATACATCGATTCAGACTTCATAATTGATGTCGATGATAGAAAGTCTATATCAAAGTATATTTTCTTATGTAATGGAGGATCGGTTAGTTGGAATAGTTCAAGCAGTCGATCATTGTAGATTCGATCATGGAAGTCGAATACATCATTGCCTCTGAAGTTGCTAAGGAAGCTTTCTGATTCAAGAAGTTTGTTGCGGAGCTGAGTGTGATGCCATCAGATATCATTGTATTATACTGCAATAATAACGGTACCATAGCCTTTGCTAAGGAGCCTAAGTCTCATCAGAAGTCCAAGCATATAGAGCGACGGTTCCACATCATATACGAATATTTCGAGAAAAAATTCATTGAGGTACAGAGAGTTGACTCCGTGCAGAACGTGACAGACCTGCTGACCAAATCTCTCAGCCAGCAGAAGACTGAAGCTCATCTTGAGAAGATGGATCTTAGGTATATGGTCAATTGGCTTTAGATCAAGTGAGAGTTTGTTAGATGAGTGTCCTAGAAGTCAATTATTGGCTGATACATTTTATAATTTCAGAATTTAACTTTGTACTTGTAATACTTTTATTATTAATAAAAAATATTTTTACTTCTAATCATGTTTATGTATCTATGATGTGTCTTAAAAATTAATAAAGATGATTTTTATATATTCTCAAAGTGTTGAGAGTTTGAGACATCTATTAATTAGTGGTTAGTTTCTAAATACTTCCGATCAAAGGATCATCACAGAAGATAGTGATCAATTCATTTAAAGATCGATAAACGGATCATTTTTCTTTTGGACAGATGAGTCTTAGGTCTACAATGTAGGGATACTAGGATGAGAGTGCAGGTAGTTGTTAGAGAATAACTTGTATTGAGCATGACCAACATAAAAAAATTACTTACATGTCTACTCACTTATCAATGGTTGTCTTGATGCTGTAGTGGTATGAGTGATTCTTTGACCTGTGGTGCCATCGGCTATTCACAGCGAGGCTACTAAGTTTGATTGCATATTTTTTTGGTCCCTAGCCATTCGAATCTTTACTGTGTATATTGGTTATAGTATGTTTAGGTTCACTGTTAGGAGTAGGATGCACCTAGATGGAATCTATTGATCTTGGTAGCAAAGGAGAATTTCTATACGATTTACGAGATAAATTTAGAAAGTCTTTGGCCAAAACAAGTATGAATATTGAAAAAGAGTTTTCACGGAATTTACGAGTGAACTTAAGATGAGCCAATTTGACATATGATTGACGATGGGGTCTGATAAGTTCTCCATGACCTCTGTCAAGTTGGAACTCACGATAGAAGGACTGAATCACACGATAACTGTACCTAGGAAGTTCATATTTTCATTCTACTAAGTTACCACTACATACTGCTAGATGTCACTAGTAGATTGTGGGACTCATCGGACGTCATCTTAATGATCGATGATCCTCAAAGGACAGAGTTAGAATTATTCTAATCTATTGAAAAGAGTTTTGATGATATTATGATAGAGATTATAATATATCTTACTACCAGATAAAATGAAACCTATGGGATCACACATTAAGAGATTTAATCTTGAATTAACCAATTGGACTTATGAAGTTCTAATTGGGTTAGGATTTAGTAAAATCCTATTAGATTTAAAAGAACCATGCTGGCACATAGTTAAATCCAATTCTTCTCTGAATTTGGATTTCTTAGTAGATAAGGATCAGATCAAGTCTATAGCATTGAACCTTATCTAGATCCATTTTGATTTGAATTTAGAAGGGCACCTATTTAAGGACCCAAAAGGATTGGATCAAGCCAATTAGTTGACAAACAAATCTCCTTATTTTCTCTCTTGTTATTTCCTTCTATGGCGTGAAAAAATTGGAAAGAGGAGAGGAGGCGCATGCCTCCCTTTTTTGGAAAATCCAAGGGTGGCAAACCCCTTAGAGTGGGCAGATAGAAGAGAGAGGGGCTCGCCCCCTCTTTTATTTTGGCATGGAAGGAGAGAGAGAGAGGGGCTACGCCCCCTCTCTTGTGCACACAAAATCCTAAGGGGCGCCAAGGGGTGGCACCCCCTCTACCTGCTTCGTTGGATGAGGGCGCCCACTCTACATGCCATATGGGATGTGGGGTGCCCCCTCTATTTGCCATATGAGGTGAGGATCTTTCTAATTGGGTCTGATATTTTTGAAAAGAAAATCAGATTAAAAGATAAGAAACTTTATAAAATAAAGACTAGCCTTTTTAAACTGATTGGAGATTGATTTGGAATAAAAAGAATATCTATTTAAGAGGTGGTCTCCTAAGATTTCAAAAGAATTGAATTTAGAATTTAGATCTCCATCTCCTTCTCATTCACCACGCCAATCTCTCTTTCTAACATCCAAGGGTTGGACGTCCCATCTTTCTATATGTTCAAGTAGAGAGTGATCTCTTCTACAGCAAGGAACAGGGAGAAAGACTGTAGTTCGAGCATTGAGATCACAGTCAAAGATTAAGAGTTGATCAAAGATCCAAAAAGCTGAGATTCGTCTTGGAGAAGATGGATCAAGTATGAAAAGAAATGTTCAAATTTGATCCCGATGGATATCTGTAGAGGTCGGATACATATGCGGCTTAGGAACCTTTAGATCTAGGATCATCGGTTGCGGTGTATTTCAACTCGTGCAAGGTATTGAGATCCGATCTCAAATTTTTATTTTTATTTTTAGATTATATGCATGACTTAGATCCAGGGCTCAGGTAGATATAGATTAAATCTATTGCATGTGGAGTTAAAGGGTTTAACCTATATCTACTTTCGCTGTTATTTCAAAATTATTTTTGAAATCTATGCATGCAATCCTACCCATTTTCTAACAATGACTTAGTGGCTGCCATTAGGTACTCTTGAGGTCTCCCAAAGAAGTCTCTTCCAACCATCCCTAATATCCAGTCTCCTTTTTTTTGATGGAATAATATCCCATCTCCTCATCATGCATAGCAAGTGATGTTTTAGTCCCTACAAGGTTTTCCTGTGACTCATTGCCGATACTATTCTCCAGTCCAAGTAGGGCAAATGCATCCTTCTTCTCATTAGTCGATAGTAGTACATTTAGGTACATCTTTTTTTTCCTCTCAAGACACCAACTAATCCCCCCCTTGATGCTGGTGGACAAAGTAAGGCATGGCAGTTGGTACTTGCAAATGCTGTCCTATTGAATTTAGGATTCTTGAGATTTCTTCTTCTTCTCTTTGCTTCCACCACCTCCACTGCCTCTTCATCTCCGACTAGTAAGGGAAAACTGGAGTGGTTCTTGTATCCATGCCTGTATAGACTATATCCATTGAATTAGAAATATCCAAAGCATTTCTTATATACTATCTAAGTCAATCTAATACATACATACATACACACATATATATATATATATTAAAATGGTGGCTTTGGTGTTGGCAGAGCCTCCATCCACTGCGTGTAAATCTCCATCCACCATATGAATAGTATTAAAGTTGGTGTTTTTGTAGTTTATAGCCCGTGGCACTTCTATCTCGCATTAATTAACGAAGTCCTTTAAACCAAAAAATCTATAATGATTATTAACTCCACCAACATTTGGTGGAAGATAAACTATGTCATACGAATTCATAGCAAGGAAAAATAGAGGGTTCCTATTTATAAGAGGAATCATAGCAGGGGAATATAGAGGATCAATTATTTATTAGTACACAACTTTTGGAGAAAGAAAGTGGACCCATCTTAAATACTATCAAATAATTTGATTTATACTGGCTTCAATAGTATTTGATCAATGCCAAAGCCATAAATAGCTTAAATATTTTTGTGCTAAATCAAATGCTTATGTGCTGTAACAGAGGAATATAGAGCAGCTCCTCATTTATTTTATATATATATATATATATATATATATATATATATATATATATATATATATATATATATATATATAAAAGGGAATATATAACTCCCTAGAAAGGAAACTGGGGCCATCTTAAATATTATAAAATAATTTTGCAGCCAATTTTCGATTAGGATCTCACAAATCTGCCATTCCTCGTTGTCTCCTCCTCTAAGAAACCTCACAAAAGATCTTATATTTGTCCCGATCTTTGATAGGGTTTTGATATAGTTTTAAATGATTTTTGATCAAATCAAAATGTGATATATTTTTAAATAAAAAAAATATTCTATGTATTGTATGGGTTATATGTTAGTAATATAAAAAAAATATACAAATTCTCAAATGTTTGGTAGGGGTATGGTTCGGTCCAGGCCGGCCCATTCCTAGCCGTATCCCAAGAAAACGCAATCCACCGAACTCAAAGGGAGTTCAGAGTCTAGAGCTCTCCTACCGCGCCGAGCTCTAGACTCTCGCGAGATTTTTTTTTTCACGGTCACGAGGTTGTTTTTTTTTTTTTTTTTTCCCCTCAACGCACCGGCAGCGGTTTTTTTTTTCGTCGAACCGTTCCCGAGCCCTAGGACGCCCCCGCTATCCTCGCCGCCACCGTCCGCCGGTCTCCGCCGTCGCCTTCCTCTTCATCATCACCGGCGTCGGCCTTCCCCCTTCACCTCCCTGCTCTCCTCGCCGCTACCTCGCACCGGTCTCCGCCGTCGCCTTCCTCCCCATCGTCACCGGCGTCGGCCTTCCCCTCCGATCTCCCTCAGGTGCTTTTAATTTTTTCATCGTTGATTTTTTCTATGTTTTGCCTTGGTTTTTTCTCTTTAGAGACCCAACTCCTCGATCGCAGCGTCAAACTCTCCCCTTACATGGACCCAGTCGGCTCCGAGCCTTACGAGCCATGAATCATGATTACAGCATTTCGGATCCGGATCCGGATCCGGGTAAGAAGATGCAAATCGTGTCCGAATCCAAAACCGTCCAGCCTCCAAATTCCTAAACCCTTCTCCCCGCCGTTCCTTTATTTTTGCCCCTACTTTCGCCGCCTTCTCTCCTTTACGCCGCCGCAGTCTCCGCAGCTGCTTGGAGCCGCTCCACCGGAAGGCGGTACGTTGATTTGTTTCCCCTCGATTTTTTCCTCAAATCCGACCTCGTTGTTTGAATTGAATCGAATTGATCTGTAAATCAATTTGTTTTCTTGTTCGTTTACTTTCCTATCTCAATTTTTTTTTCCTTCTTCACAAGATTAGCTGATTATTGCATCTATTTGATTCTATGATGGTAGTTTGTTCAGGTTCGGAATTTAAGAAGCCTTTTGCTGCCGCCAATCCCTCCATGTCTCCGGTAAGATCCGCTATTTCTTTAGATATTGGTATGATTTATTGAGATTTATGCTCCGCATATCTCCTAGATTAGTAAAAATGAAGGGCTCTTTTTCGATTTTTATTGTCTCAAAATGTCGTCTGTTGATTTCAATAATTGGATGGTATGAATTTTTAGTTCATTGAAGGAGTAATATATAGCTACTCTCTATTTGCTTTAGCCTCTAAGAGTAGTGTATGTGGAGCAAATAAGTTGATGCCTTTAGCTGAACATAAGTTTTTCCAAGGTGTTTTGCAATTTGCCTTCTAATACTTTTGAAATCAAGTAGATTTGGAGTAGTCTATGATTTATGATGGGCGAAAATGGATGAAAGTTTGCATTTTGATCTTCGCTTGTTAATGGTTTGTGCAGATTGGAGAGGATGGATTGGAGAAAACAGCAATGGAGCAAAAGGTTTGCTGCTTGTCTGCTTATCTTCTACTGTTTTGGATTAAATGCATTATTATTTACAATTTTTTAATTGTTACAGGCAATAAGGAGAGACCCTAGGGTTTCTGCTTACTGTTACTGTGGCTTTGGTTAAGCAAACATTACCAATTAAATTTTCAATATTTATATCTAATATTAAACTTAAGTAGATAGTGAAGTTACCATATTTTGAAGACAAAGAATTAAAATTTATATATACATTTTGACCAATGTTTTAATGGCATGTGCAGCTTGAAGAGGAAAATTTGGAGAAGAAATTAAAGAAGGAGAAAAAGGTTTGCTCTTTTTTTAATCCTTTTTGTGCTGGTAGAACCCAGTGTATTATAAACATAAAATACAAGAAGTGACTGAACATGGTGAAATGTGCACAAGAGCCATATGTAATTTTCCTATGTAACGTTCTAACATGCTACTAGTCTTTATGCTTCAAAATGCTATTGTTACAGGCTGACTTAGACTCTTTTGTAAAGTACGGTCACTCTCTTTGCATGCTTGAAATAATAATTTGGAGAAATATTCCGGTGAATCAATAAATCAACTTGACTTGCTATTCTAAGGCCGTAGAAGGAACAAAGCTCTCCATGCTTTTGCTACACTCCACTCTTCTTTTGATAACTGCTGGTTGCAAAATGAGCTATTACCATTCTAACACTACTTTTTAAAATGATAATCATATGTTTAGAGGAGGATATAAAGAGAGAAGAAAGCCCCTATAGGAAGTCAGTAGGGGTGGCAATGGGTCGGGTATGGATCGGATCGATCGATATCCGTACCCGCCCCGCCAGCAAAAAATTCATATCCGTACCCGCTCCATACCCATCTCGGGTTGGATTGGGTCGGGTCGGGTCGGATCGAGCTCCAAGAATGGATTGGGTCGGGTCGGATATGTCTGAAATCCCTATATGGTTAAAAAAAATTTTGTGCAATGAAACAGAGCCCTATAAATTAAAAACTTTTTGTAACCAAAGGAAGAATCTTTTCAATCAAAAATCCCCAACCTTACAAAATATCATGCTTCTACCAAGATTAAGCTCTCAAAACCTCAAGGAACCAACTCACACCGCTACAACTCGGACAGTATCCCATATACTTGAGGAAAAAAACCCAATTGGAACCTCGGAAACCCCTCTAAACTATTTCAAGTGCTCTCCTTTCCCACAGATCTCTAAAAAAGATAATGAAAAGAAAAGAAAAAGAAGCAAAAAGGAAAAAAAAAAGACAATATATGTAGGAAAAGGACTTACCTCTCATTTTTTTTTCTGCTTTTCCTTTGTTTTCTTTGATTTTCCCTTCATTTTCTCCCTGTTTTTCCTCTGCTTTTTCCATTCTCAAGAGTCCCAATCGGGTGGGGGGCTTGGAGTGGCTAAATATGGAAGCTTAGGCCGAATACGGGAAGCTTAGACGGCTAGGGTTTTGTGTTGGATATTTGGGTATATATATATATATCGGGTTGGATTCAGAGTGGGGCATACTATCACCCATACTGGATGTATACCTGCTTCAGATTTTTTTTCTAAAACCCATACCCGCCCCTGATTTTAATCGGGTCGGATAAAACCTGCCTCTTTTGGTTCGGATCAGATCGGGTATCCGACAGATCGGACCAAATTGCCACCCTTAGAAGTCAGAATGAAAGAAAAATGGAAACGTGCAGCATCAACAGTATTAATTAAGCACCAACCGTGGAAAAGTCCCAATTTTAGTGGGTAGAGATTCAGTGAGATCTAAATATCATTTATTCAAACCCAATTTGATGTTATTTTCCCACTTAACTGTTTATGGCCTTCTTACAGTTTTGCTTATTTCTATTGAAGTCTAGAATTGGCTGCATGGAATATAATACTTTGTTTTCAATCTCTTTTGCAGAAACAGAATTCTGCAAGAATGATAGTTTGTTTCTTCTGTCTATATAATAAACAAAACATTGATTAATAAAAAAAAAATGCAGAAAGCAGATGCATGACTGAATAACTGTTTTCAATTGGGCAGTACATTGTGTGGACTTTGATCTTTCCTTTATGTTTGGGCTTGTAGGCACTGGCTGATGCCTGTGAGATGGGTTTTCTGAGGTTGTAATTTGGAGTATCCCCTTTCCTTCTAACCCCTTACACCCAAACAAAAGAAAAGACAAGAAAAGAAATGAATCTGTATATCTCACATCTCAACAAAGAATCTTTCTAACAGCAAAACTAATCAGCTTTTGGGTTTAGCACAACCAGAGAAGATATGCATCTAAGAGAAGCTCTAGAGTAATTGCTTTCTTATGTGAGCTACTTGATCATGGATTGCCCAGCTTTTCTTTTGTCTCATGACTTATCAAAAGTTAGAAGCGCATCTGCTCTGCTGAGATTACAGAAGAAACAACTGCTATTGTAAATAAATATGGTAAAATACAGTAAAACAACACAACCAACTGGTAAATAAAGCAGAAGTAGTTTTCAGGTACTCTAATCTAACTTCATTAGAGGATCCATATAGGTTTTTTTGGACATGTAGAAGAAAGCTGAAAGTCTGAAACAATATCATTTGCTGCAGTTCAAACGACAGCTTTGCTTCTTCAACTTCTAACCTTCCTCCTCCCTTCTTCTATTTTATAGTTTTCCAGAGTTTGTCATGTTTGATGAATAGTGTTGTTTCTCTTTCCTTTGTAGGCAAAAGAGAAAGAAGAAAAAAAGCTCAAGGCAGCACAAAAGGCAGAAACTGCAAAACTCTGGGTACTTTCAGCTTTTTTGAGTACAAGCTGACTGTGTTCATTATTTCTAAGTTATTGACAGTTTAAGGTTAGAATATGAAGAAAATCTAATATAACGAAATGGTTATCTTTGTTATTTTGCCAGGCACAAAAGGCATCTGATGGACATAAGAAAACCGAACGAAAAAATCGAAAGAAAGATGCTGAAGAAGAGAACCCTGAGGATTTTGTTGACCCAGTGACTCCTCCTGGAGAGAAGAAACAACTTTCTCGTCAAATGGCTAAGCAATATAGTCCCAGTGCCGTGGAAAAATCGTAGATGCTGATGTTCCTTAATGTTTCAAACTTTCAATTAACTGCAACAATTATGACTTTATAACTCAATCTTTCCTCAACCTTCAGATGGTATGCATGGTGGGAAGCATCAGGATTTTTTGTGGCAGATGCAAGCAGCTCTAAACCCTCGTTTGTAATAGTAGGTGTCTCACTAGTTATAAGCTTTACCTATCATGTTTTTTGTGGAGTATTTAGTATCCAGGATGATGCAAACATCGTCTGAAAAGGGCAAAAAGGTCATTGCAATTATAAGACTCATAATCTGACCATTTTACATGACACATACATTCGGCTAACTTGTCCGAATTAGAAGTTATAGATTGTAGGAACAATTCTTAGATTATTGACTATTGTTGAGGCTTCATAAGAATATTTTCTTCTAAGATTCTTGATGGTCAGACTATAGTTGTTGCCTTCAATTATCTGTTATCTTTGTTTAATTAGGCTGTAACTTTATTTGAAGTCTGTTTAAGTATTAAATTTACTTGGAACTTCTTTAGTAATCATTCTTCAATAACTTATGCAGGTTCTGCCACCTCCAAATGTGACTGGGGCCCTTCATATAGGTCATGGCCTTACTGCTGCGATACAGGTGACCACATGAACCACTTTTTTTCTATATGGAGTTGCTCCACATAAGTATATTTCTTTTTAATGTTTCTTTTTGGTTTAATCTACTTGTTTAGAATTTCTCATGCAATTCTTTGATAATACAGGATACAATTATCCGGTGGTGCAGAATGTCAGGCTACAACACCTTGTGGGTACCAGGAATGGACCATGCTGGCATAGCAACTCAGGTTTTAATTCTGTAATCATCTTGTACCTTGATTATGTTCATGTTGGCTGGCCTTCACAAAGCAGGTGGACAAGCTTCATGGGCAGAGCTGATGTGAAGAATGTTACTTTGATGTTTGACTAGTATTGTTATCCTCAACAAGAGTTGCATGCTTGAACACTGGCATGAAAACAGACAAATTTAGCCATAGATGTGACTTGTTTCAATTGGCTCTTATTAGAGCTAGGTACTTCCATAAGATGCCCAACTATTCTGTCTCAACATATATATGCTTCAGATTAGGATGCTTATCATCAAGGTATTGAATAATTATATATTTCTATGGTAGTCTAGAAAAGAAATATTATTGTATCTTCAAATAGTTGTACTGCTAATTTATTTTCCCAAAACTTGCAATGGATTACCAAATTCTCCATCCTTATGTTAGTTTAGGGCCTTAAGCAATCCATAAGTGTCTTTGTTTCTTTTTGAAGTTTAAAAGTGAAGACCTACTTTTTATTGCTAAAAAAAGAACTATTTAGTAAGTGTTTTGCTTCTTGTAGTTGTTTGTCTCAAATTTAGGGAGTAGTGTTTTGATTGGCCTTGTCTCTTTTATAGGTCCAATGTCCTTTTTAATTTAATTGAATCCCTATATTTTGAAAAATCTGGTATCATATCCATTCTATTTTCAAAGATATTATCCCAGATGACAGAATTACCATTTGGTCATTGAACCCCTATAAATATAAGCGTCTCTGTATTGGTGCAAGCAGTGCATGTATTACTTGTATATGTTACTTGTGGTGTACATTCTGTGATAAATTGTATATGTATTCTTCTATTCACAACATTTTTTACATAAATGTAATTGCATATACGCTAATGCCATTTGACAATTAAAGAAATAATTTAGATTTGTAGCAAATTGCAAGTGTGTTTTCACATATATCAGTTATGTATATACTTGAGTATGGATCGCAACTTCAGAAAATTATCTTCTCTGGTATCAAACTTTTGCAGACCTGCCATATAATTTTCAGAATACAAATACACAACACCCTTTAACTTGTTTGCACATTCCTTCTCTAGTGTACATAATTTTTCATAAACCATCTTTTCATCACCAAAAATGTGCACATAGGGGTTCAACATTCATAGTGATTCTTCAGTTGATCAGCTTCTAAAAGTCAACACTTTTACTCCCTCTTTGCTATGTATTGTTAATTGTCTTTCTATATATTTGCATGCTGACAATTCTTAGAGCTAATTGTTGCAGTTTGTTCTTCATATCTTAGGTTGTTGTGGAGAAGAAGCTGATGCGTGAAAGAAAACTAACCAGGCATGACATTGGACGGGAGAGTTTTGTATCTGAAGTGAGTTTGTTAGCTGTTGTATTAGTTGATATTTCTTGCTTTAATATTGCCTCAACCATTTTCTATCTTTACTCTCCCCTCAACCTGTAACTTCTATTTAGAATTTGCAAATGGGTTGGGTCGGACCAGGGTATGCTTGACCTCAATCATGTCTAGTTCCTAATGTTGGACCCAAACCAAACCCAATAGATGATTGGGTTGGGTCGGTTCAGGTCCACTTTTTTTTTTTTTTTGAACCAACAGGTTGGCTGTGTTGGGGTTGGGTCAGGGACATGTATGACTCGGTCCCAACCCATTCGGGTCTGGATCTGCACTTGTTTACTAACAACAACTCATGGAGAAAAGACTGAATTTTGGATGCTATTCAAGGACAATAATAATAGAAAATAAGAGCCTTGCACTAATCAAAGGATAACATTGTTTAAAGGATACAAATACTTTAAAGGATATAAAGATTATTTATTTTGCCACAACACATAGAGTCCAAATTGAGGAATAGGTTATTCTCATTTCTCATGCAGAGTAGAAACCGAGCACCAGTCTGGTCATATAAACTAGCCACAATTACAAAGTAACAAATTCTAAATTTATGAAGTATATCAGCTTTTTAAGTTAAACCCTGAAATGCACATAATCTTCTGATGCCTAAACAAAAGGCTATCTGTACATGAACTGCATTCCACCCACCACCGAATGCTCATTGCATGAACCATGGTACACCTCCCTCTAGGCGAGCTCAAATAATAAGATTCAAGCACGAGGAACACTTTTCAATACCACTAACAGGAACCTGACAAAATTTTGTCCAAATCCTGGCATTACATAGGTCAAGACAATAAACAAAATGGCTTTGAGGAACAAGATAGAACTTCAATTTAGGTATCATATAAAATGGTAAGAATCCATGCAGGAAGGTTACATTTACATGTAGGATAAGCACACGATTGTCTATAATATGACAAGAATGGAAGAATTGAATTTCATATTCATTTCAGTATACAGCACAGTGTCTTGCTTAGGAACACAAGGCTGCAGAAAGGACTTTTCCATGAGAGCTGTAGTATGAATGAGCTCTTACAAAGTCCAACCAGATACAGAGAATATGCTTGGCCAATTAAATAAACATATTAATACAATTTTCTGAGTCTGTATCATGGCACTGCCATATTTTAATCCGCAAAAGCAGTCAATGGTTGATTAAGCTGCACCAGTTGAAGAATTTAACATCTGAGTCTGCTCAGGGAAACAGGTGGATGATCAGGATGCACCTCAGAAAATTAAGTTTGGAGTAATTAAGCTAACTTCCTGAACAATATATTTAAGAAGCTATATGATTAGACTTCCCAGAATGTCACCTGTTATTTCTTTACATGTCTGAGATGCCAAAACATGAAAACCAAAGCTGATTTAGATAACAGAAGAGCAGCCAGCACTAGGATCCATCACAAGTTGTTGCTGGAGATGCTGCTTTAGATGGAGGATAGTCAGGATACACGTAGGAAAAGTTTACAATCACGAGTTATTGCTGGAGATGCTGCTTCAACAAATACTGAACAAATAGGAAAGTTTACAAGACGGTTAATATTTGTGTATATTGTTTAGAGTGATGTTAGAAAGCTAGAATTGCAGTCAAGAAAAAATTGTGCACAACCTTTAGTGGTCTCCAAAACATAAACTGTTCAAAAACTATTGTTTCTATTGTTTTCTTGTCATGTAGTGTTCTCCATCATGCAATATCTTTTTTCTTCTTTTGTTATGCAATGCAGATACAACTCAAGGATGAACACTATCAAACATGTAAGAATGCACATCCAAAGAATGCATAGGAGTGTATGTGGACATTTTAGTGTAGGATCACCTGATGAAATGGTTGCTGATCGTCTACATGTCGGGCCAGGAGTCAAGAAGGGTAGAGTCCTACCTGATAATGATTCTAGCATGGGGACCATTTCAGTGGCTATTCACCAGATTGTTGGTTTATCCTTTTCTAATTAAAATTTCACTAAAGAATAATGGGATATACTGGTGTTGTTCATCCCAGTCTTAGTAGATGGGGGAAATTGTTTTCAAGTTTCAGGTTCTGCTGTAAAGGCTACATGTTTGATAATCATTTCCAAACTTAGATGATAGGTCTATTGTGCGACTAGATTCTGAAAAGCAGTACAGGAGCTGCACATGGTGTATTTGTTTTGTTAATCTAGCAAGAAAAATCTAATGCAGCGGTGAGTAATGTTTCTTTTCCTTTTCTTTCTTTCTTTTTTTTTTTTTTCAAGAAAGTAATGTAACTACCGCAGTTGTTGTCTTGACTAAAGATCATACAGATCAAGTTCCTTAACTCATGAGAATAAAAAGTGCTCATAATCACACAAAGATGAAAAAGATGAATTCTAGCAGGTTTACAAAAGAAACAAGATCTCCTATATAAAGAAAGAAAGAAAGAAAGAAAGAGAAGGGAAAAAGATGAGAGAGATGAAAGCTAAGATATAGATCAAAACAATCGGCAAACAAGAAACAACAAGAAAACCATTGGAGGGAGGGGGCAAGGAGGCTCACCTTGGTTCTTGGAGTGGGACATGAGTCACAAGGTCGAGGATTCTTGAGGTTGTGGTCGAAGATGGCAACTTGCTTGATGGTAGTGTTCTTGTCTCTGAGAATGAGGAGCTCTAGCAGGAGGGATGGTTATTGGGTTGGAGAGATTAGCGTGCTGACTATAGTTAGATTGTTGGATGATCAATTACACCGGACGGTTGGGCCAAGGTGAGAGGAAGATTTGGGATGTTGACCGGACCGTGGAGGATTTGGGAGTCTCTTAGGAGACAAAAGGAGACCGTGGAGGAGATCAACATGGAGGGCTGAGTCCGGACTGTGCAGGAGGCCAACATCTCGGATGGCCAGATTGAGCCGAAAACATGACAAATTTCAAGGACATGGGTGGACCCAGGGTTTTGAATTGGGAAAGGGGAGATAGAACAAGAGAGATGTCAAGATTAGGGATGGTAAGAGTGAGGGTGGGGTCAGGTAACAAATAGGGAGACCCAAATAGACCCACATAGCATACAAAATCTGATCAGGTCAGGTCAAAGTTTATGAAAACCAGACCCAGCCTGAAATGTGGAATGGGTCCTTTATTTTAACCTGACCTGGTCTTACCAGTCTTCATGAACTTGTCAGGTTTGGTCAGGTCACAGGTCAAGCCGACCCATTTGCAGCCTTTTTTAGAATATCATGATTTCTTCTAGAGTTCTTTTGTGCAACTGCTTATTAATCTACTTTTGCTCTTGTTTTTCATAGGTTTGGAAATGGAAAAATGAGTATGGAGGTACCATATTAAATCAGGAACGTCGGCTGGGAGCTTCTCTTGACTGGTCTCGTGAGGTTAAATTCCATGAATCATTACTGTCTGACGCTGTTTAAACAAATGTCATGTTGTTGCCCCAGAACAGATTCTGATATTGCACTCTGTATCATTCAGTGTTTCACTATGGATGACAGAAGATCAAAGGCAGTAACTGAGGCGTTTGTTAGGCTGTATCGAGAAGGTCTAATATACAGGTCAGCTTGGTCGGACTGAACCTTGTGCATATTGTTTCTTAAAATGCACATCTCGTGCAAGTTAGGAAGCATGATGGTTTTTCTACATTATGATTTCCGCCATACTCCTTAACTTCCCTCTATTGTCTGGGAATGATTCATTTAGGTGGCTGATTCAACAAATCTGTGTCTGTAATTCCATCAAATACATATTATCCTTTTTCTAACTCATGTTTCAGGGATCATCGCCTTGTGAACTGGGACTGCACATTACGAACAGCAATATCTGACATTGAGGTATCTGTTATTATTATTGTTATATTTTTGAACCGACATTTTGGAGTCATATGTTAGTATGATATTTCTAAGATGATTCTCTGTATTTATATTTATATGACTGGTTGGCACTTTTAGGTTGATTATAAGGAAATTAAAGCAGAGACTTTGTTAGCAGTTCCTGGGTACGAATCCCCAGTCCAATTCGGTGTTTTGACATCATTTGCTTATCCTCTAGAAGGAGGGCTTGGTGAGATTGTTGTTGCCACAACCAGAATAGAAACAATGCTTGGTGATACTGCAGTTGCTATCCATTCTAAAGATGAGAGATACACTCATCTACATGGAAAATATGCAATCCATCCATTCAATGGAAGGAAACTTCCAATAATCTGTGATGACATCCTAGTTGATCCAAAATTTGGGACTGGAGCTGTCAAGGTGAGCATCATCTACTTTCATCATTTACATTTGTTGTTTTTGGATTTTTCATGTCAAATCCACATGTTGATTTTTTATTCTTATTTTTAAATCTTCTTTATTGCAGATTACTCCAGCTCATGATCCTAATGACTTTGAAGTTGGAAAGCGCCATAATCTTGATTTTGTTAATATTTTCACTGATGATGGGAAGGTAAATAGCAATGGTGGTGCAGAGTTTGAAGGGATGCCACGATTTAAAGCTCGTGTGGCTGTAATTGAGGCTTTGCAAGCAAAGGTATTGCATTATGTACTGTGCTGCTGTCTTCTAGTAATGTCAGCATTGGTCTACCGGATTGCTTTTTGTTTACATTTTCATTTATTTCTGATATTTAAGAATCATTCAGTAAAAAATAGAAAGTGCAAAGGAATGAAGAGGAAGAAGAAGACAATTGATTCATACCTGTGCAAGTGCCTCTCATCTTTGGATCTTAATGCCTCTAAAGATTACCCTTTTGTCCAATTAATAGCATTTTGTGCGCACTCTTTCTATCTTGAACATTCTTGTCTTCTATCCTATTGAATGCTTTGAGGTGGAGTTAAAACTTAAATGCCCCTTGCTTTTATTAACTAATGTGATGCGCCAATCCATGGAAACTATTGTTGCTTGTTCTTTCTAGCAATCATGAAGTATGAGGCTGATTTTTTTTTTGTTTGTAATTCCTCACTGGCCTATTACAACACCTCAATCTTCTACCCTTGGAAAGAGATCTGGATCCTTGGATTCTGTTATTCTAATAACCCATGGAAATAATATCATCTCTCCAAAATCGAGCTAGAGTCATCCAAGTGGGCTTTTCTTCAGTTTATAGTTTTGGAGCTTCCATGGTACGTAAGAGCTTTATCATTTCCAGTTTTTCTTGTTAATTATAATCTATGAAAAGAGGGCATCAGTGGTAACTAGCATCCCCGTTATTGCCATGTGACTAAGAAACTTATTTTGACTTCTCGTGGGGACAAACCTTAGAGTATAAAGAGCCCATTTGAAACATGGAGATCTGCGAGTCCAATCACTATAAGCATGTCTTGATAACAATGTAGTCCAGCTATTATTGGAAAACTTTCCGAGCTATATAAGTCATACTGTAAATTATATAACTGCCAGGTTTGGACAGACACCACTTGATTACTTGATTAGCCTAATGACCTGAGGCAGAATTTGATGTACTAGTATTGTGTTTTGTATTTATAATGTTCTAGTTTCAGGTTAATTCTTTTGTTCTCCTTCCTTCATGTAGCCTATTGAAATTTTATTGACCAGAACCTTGCTTTGTATCAGGGGTTGTACAGAGGTGCCCAGAAGAATGAAATGAACCTTGGTCTATGTTCGAGAACCAATGATGTCGTGGAACCAATGGTAAAGCCACAGTGGTTTGTTAGCTGTAATAGCATGGCAAAATTAGCTCTTGATGCTGTGTTGAGCGAAGACAATAAGAAGATTGAGATTATTCCACCGCAGTATGAGCAAGACTGGAAAAGGTTCCTCCTCCCCCCTTCCCCCAAATTTTATGAAAAGAAAAAAAAATTCTTGAGGAATTTTGCATCACTAGCAGTTGTCTTATGATACCTTGTGATGTAGCTGTCTGAGTTATCATGGGTTTAAATACTACAGATGGCTGGAGAATATACGTGACTGGTGCATTTCAAGGCAACTTTGGTGGGGCCACCGCATTCCTGCTTGGTATGTGACACTTGATGATGATCAGCTCAAGGATATGGGTTCGTATAATGACCACTGGGTGGTTGGTAGAAATGACGAGGAAGCATTGCAGGAGGCAAAACAAAAGTTCCCTGGGAAGACATTTCAGATTGCCCAAGATCCAGATGTGTTGGACACATGGTTTTCATCAGGTCTTTTCCCATTATCTGTACTTGGCTGGCCAGATGCTACAGTAGATTTTAAGGCATTTTATCCAACTTCACTCCTTGAAACTGGACATGACATCCTTTTCTTCTGGGTGGCTCGGATGGTGATGCTGGGAATGAAACTTGGTGGTGATGTGCCCTTTAGAAAGGTATAAAAATGTTCATATTGATACTACGGAGCTAATGTAATTGTAAATTTTGGAAAAAGTAAAAAACTGAATTATAATAATCTGATCAAGGGCATTTGACAAGTTATAAAAAAAATGTGTCAATTTATTGGTAGGTTTATGCATTTTAAGCAGATAATGCACCATTTCATGGGGGCACACAAAATGATCTGCAATCTACTTAACATTAAATGAGCTATACTATGTCGAGACATTTCTTATCAGGAAGTAGTTTTATAAAATACTTGGTTAAATAATGAATAAAAAATATATTAAGAATACATAATAAAGTATAAATTTGGATTTCCAACAGAAAGTCTGCTTTTTTTCCTCCCTTGAAACTTAGAGTGAAGAAACAAAATGGTGTGATATATTCAACAAACTCTAAAATTTAAAAAACAAGAAGCAATAAATTGGATTTTTTTAAACCATGTCAGACATTATAGAGACCACTGTGGTTCTAGAATGGAGTGCTAAAGATCAGTCATTTCAACTTATGAGAAATGTTTATCATCACTGCTTCAGATCTGAGGGAAAATAAGGCACTTGCAGATTATTTATAAATCCTATGTATGTAAAGAGTGGCTGATTACTGAAGTGAGGATGGGATTGAACCAAGGCCTTGTTTCAGTATGAGAGACTTTCCAACTCAGCCAGTTAGCACCTAGTTTTCACATCTATCTTGGAATCGCAAAATTTGGATCTTTTCTCAGACCTATATTATAAGACACATACAGATTGGTCCAGGACTTTCTTAATCCAACCCATTTATAATGACAACTCTATAATGTAAATCTGCTATAGTAAGGAGGTCCACCTAGAGTAAATATTTAACTTTTCTAATCAAAACTGTCTCTGAAACGATTAAAATTTAAATTCTAATCTAGAGGAATTTAAAAACATTTTAAGCAAGGGTAAACCTTCCTGATGTTCAACTTTAATATAACTCATTCTGACCATAAAAAAGTAGAATAAAGTAGCTAAAAAAATTCCCCATCTAAACTTAACTACGTCTGTAATATTTCATCATGCTCATTCTGCTTTAAGTGAAAGCTGATCTGTAACTGATGATGCATTACTCAACTAATACTAGCATGGTCATAGATAAATCACATTTTGGTCACATTTATTTTAGATTTCAAAGAGTAGCTACCAACATAAATCGGATTTGTGGGTTAAGTTTTGGAATGTGAAATCTGACAGTGTGGATGTGCATCCTGCAATATATACATGTTGTTGCTCATGTTTTCTATATTTTATGTATGCACACATAAGTGGTTTCTTGTTCTGCTTCAACGACAAACTTCTACATTATGCTTAAGATGAATTAGATCTCATCTCTAATCTCCTACATTATGCTTAAGATGATCTCTGATATGGCAGTTCAACTGACAGCTTAATGGATGACTAGTATGCAAGTTTTACAAAAAAAAGACTACTATACAACTTGATTCCATGAATAAAGAGATTGTACATAAAGAGAGAAGAAAGTATTGCTGAAAGCTATTAAGTACTTGGGAATTCATCTATCCAAAATTTTAATCTAAAAGTTGATGTTCATGTGTTTGATGTCATTTGGTATTTTACACATCTAGTGTTATTTTTTGAGATTAACTATTTTAGCTCCTTGCTACAGAAAAAGCCATTTGCAGACATCGATATTGGCATGCAGAGATTCAGATCCCAGTGGGACGTCCCGTGGGATATCAGGATGGGGTACCATCTCATATGTTAGGATAGGCTGTCCCGCTAGTGTCCCAACGTCCCGATCAGGACGCCTTGGGACATTCTCTGTCCCAAGTGTCGGGACGGGATGGGACAGCGACGCATCCCGTTCCATAGGAAAACTGAGATAGCCCCGTCCCACGGGATTTAAAATCTTGTTGGCATATATGTCAAATAGTAGACATTGATATTGGCATGCATATTGAACAGTTCATAGTTAAAAGTAATTCTACTCTTTGAGTCTAGGAGTATACTTTGATATCTACTTGTGTTTCATTATCCTCAGGTTTATTTGCATCCAATGATCCGTGATGCTCGTGGCCGGAAAATGTCCAAGTCTCTTGGCAATGTTATTGATCCACTTGAAGTAATAAATGGAATATCTTTAGAAGGCCTCCACAAACGGCTGGAAGAGGGTAATTTGGACCCAAAGGAATTGAAAATTGCGAAAGAAGGACAAGTGAAAGATTTTCCAAATGGTATTGCTGAATGTGGCGCTGATGCCCTCCGCTTTGCACTCATCTCTTATACAGCCCAGGTTGTCCTGCACTCAGTTGATTTGCTTATATAATTTGTCTTACTTCTGAGTGAACTAATGCCATCTTTTCTTTCTCAGTCTGATAAGATAAACTTGGATGTTCTAAGAGTTGTTGGTTACCGTCAGTGGTGCAATAAATTATGGAATGCCATTCGTTTTGCTATGAGCAAGCTAGGAGATAATTATGCTCCTCCTACTATTCTTGGGGTGGATTCTTTTCCATCCATCTGCAAGTGGATACTTTCTGTTCTTAACAAAGCTGTGGCCAAAACTGTATCATCCTTTGAGTCGTATAGGTTCTCAGATGCAGCTACTGCAGTTTATTCATGGTGGCAATTCCAGCTTTGTGATGTATTTATTGAAGCTATCAAGCCATACTTCTTTAATGACTCAAAAGAGTTTGAATTGGCAAGAGCAGCCTCTAGAGATACTCTGTGGGTATGTCTAGACACTGGTTTGCGCCTGCTCCATCCATTCATGCCATTTGTTACTGAAGAGCTATGGCAGCGCCTTCCTCAAGCAGAGGGAACCTGCAGGAAAGAATCAATAATGATATCAGAATACCCATCGGTTGTAGAGGTAAATTTTGTTCTATGACATTTGAATTCAATATTCTGTTGAATTTCATATTTAGAGTTTGTACACATCAATTATTGTTATTAACAGGCTTGGACGAATGATGAAATTGAAATCGATATGGATATCATCATAGGTGCAGTGAGAAAGCTTAGAGCTCTTCGCCCACCTAGCGACAAAAATGAAAGGTGTACCTAGGAAAATTCTTATGTAGATGAACTTTACTCAATATTCTATTTGTAATAATAGCTTCTTGTTTAGATTTTTTCTCCCTTCTTTTGAGAAACCTTACTCAGGTTATCCTATATTCCCACTTTGCAGACGTACAGCTTTTGCACTTTGCCAAGGAGATGACGTTGCTGAAATGATTAAAGGATATGAGTTTGAGATTGTAACTCTGGCTTCGATATCATCTTTAAAGGTTCCAACCCCCACAACCCCCCCCCCCCCCCCCCCCCCCCCCCCCAAAAAAAAAAAGTGGAGATACATTTTTGTTAGTTTTTTACTTTCTCAAACTCTCCTTCACACTTTCAAGCAATTACAAGAGAATTGATCTGGTATCATGAGCTTTATATATAAGCACCAGCTAACCAGGCTTCAACGGAGTCAGATGTGTTTGTTGTTGTACATTGATAAAGATTTGGAAAAATAAGTTAGAAAAGACATGCTAAAACATAAGGAACCTGGAATCTTGGATATTTTTACAAATTTTATGTGTTTATGATTAGTATTTAGCCACATGTTTATTAGCACCAGTTACATCTGGGTACTTATTAGACTTACAGGTTCGGTTTTGTTTTTTTTAGGAGTTTGAAACATGATCTCATCTCTTTGGCTTTTGAAGAATATTTTTATTGATGATAAAAAATTCTTCTGGTATTATAATATCCACAACCGAACCATCAAAGTTGAGTTGAAAATAATATGGTTTACTCACATCATATGTCATTTTGTAATTGCTTTCCTTTGCCCTTTTTTTTTTTAAATTGGTAAAAGTTTTGCATTTATCAGTTATTATTGCATTTTGTCTATTGAACTAAATGTAAGACCTATCATTAAACCAGCTCGGAATGACCTCTAAACTGCTACCTGTGGTGCAACTTACAGATCACCGCCAGTTGCACCGATATGAAACTATGAACTGAGGTTTGTCTACTGGTGGATGAGTGTTTATGTATGACTGTAAAGTAGCTATGATGTATAGTTCACCAATTTCTTCTCTACAAGCTCCAAATTATGGTTATTTATGCCGAAGTCATACTTTTCATATGTAAACAAAGACCGTTGGAACAACCTTGTGAATTTTTTGTTTGAGGCCAGAATCTATCCATCTGGAACCTCCAGCTGCTTAAATATTCAGGATTGCTTATAGGTTTATTCGCTTACAGAAGATTTAGAGACGAAGTTTTCCTGTTGGTTCTGTGGTTCCTTTGAATCAATGGTTTGCAGAGTTTAAATCACATTTGACTGACAACTTGGTTAAGAGAACTGATAGATTTATTTGTACCTCTAGGTCAAAAACACACAGTAGAGTTGTGCACTTTATGCTCCCCTTGTTGGATGGACTTTGCCTGACCCCTGCTATGGGACCAGTAAAAAAGTTAGGGATGTCCGTGTTGTGTGTTGATGCTTTCCTCTAGTTGTTTGTGTACATTTAACATGTATTATGTGGCTATGTTTTGACTATGCATCCACCCCTCTCTCTCCCCCCCCCTCTTTCTCTCTCTCTGTATGTCTGCGCGCGCATGTGCATGCATGCACCTGCATGTGCGTGTGTGTTTGTTTGTGTATGTGCGTGTGGGTTTGTGCATTCGTGCATGCATGAATGTATCTCTGTGTTTGTATGCATGCATGTTTCTTGGTGTTTGCAAGCTCTCTCTTTTAGTTAATGCATCTGATCTCAATGATACTTTTGTAGGTCTTGAGCGAGAACGACGCGTCTCCAGTTGGGTGTGCAATTGACATTGTGAATGAAAATCTTTCTGTGTATCTCCAACTCCAAGGAACACTTAATGCCGAAGCTGAACGTGAAAAACTCGGGAAGAAGAAACAGGAAATAGAAAAGTGAGTTCATCTACATCAAACTCAGCATGATATACTTCTTTTTGCTGCAGTAATAATTTTGCTTTCTCATCTGATGATGTGAAGTTGATTCTCTTTTCTGAATTCTCCTGCTTACCTGCATTTCAAAAATTGCTTCAAGAAAATGGGGCCCTATAGTATAAGAGATCAAGGAAATGGCACTTCATTTGTGACTGACACCAGATGATCTCACCATGAATTTACTTTTGAACAGCCCTAACTGCTCTTTTGACTATATATGCTCGTACTTGAATTTCCTTCAGACAACACTTCGGCCTTTAGAAAGTCTTTCCAGCAGCAAAGATGTCAAAAGGATGTTCATTTTTGTTTTTGTTTTTGTTTTTGTTTTTTTTTTTTTTTTTTTTGTGGGGGGGTGGGGGGCGGGTGTTTGTGGAGACAGAACTAGGAAGATTTACTGCTTAAAGCCAACAGCAGTTAGCTTAGCTGGTTGGCACCTTGCCATCCGGCTGGGCACTGTTGTTTTGTGTTGGTAGTTTGGCAATTTTGCATGACTTATCAATCTTTTGACATTCTATTTCGGTGGCTGGGTTGGTTTAAGGCATATAAAGTGTTGGACATTGTATCTGTGGCTTGGTTGTAGGAACCCTTGTGTGCTGCATGCTTGGAGAACATGGGCTAAGATTTGGAAATTTCTTACCTTGGGTGCCGCATGTATAGCCTAAATTGTTTTGCTTTGGATGATTAAAGCCTGTTACATGATTTCAAAACAAATAACCTACTATTCTAATGCTAGTTAGGTTACATAGTAAGAAATATATGTGGCATTACTGCATTGGTTATGACTTGTACAACCATCTAGTGTTTTCCCATGTAATTGAGATCAGCTATCTGGGTCAAGTACTGAAACCTATGCTGGATAAACGTGTACTTGATGCTGCAAAATTTTATTGCTTGATGGTTCTACAACGGTCTACCAATTGCTGTAACATTCATTGCTTTCAACTAGTAGCTAGTTTGTTTTGTTTTAATGTTTTTCTGTTATTGCTGGCAGGCTACATGCAGCTTTGGCCCAGATAATGAGTTCTTCAGGTTACAAGGACAAAGCTCCACAGAGCGTCCAAGAAGATGACATTAGAAAGCTGAATGCTTATTTAGAAGAACTGAAGATCATCAATGAAGCTGAAAGAGATCTAGATCAGATTATAAACTGAAAAAACTAATGGAAGTTTTGGTAAATTATATTCCAGTGATTGATGTTAATTCTTCTTCTACATAGACTTCTTTTGCATTAATATTTACGTTCGAGCTGATCCCAAATTGTTAGGGTAATGCTTGATAGCTATTTTTATGGTTATTGATATTTATATCATATATTGTAGTTCTATTTGGATATGAGGTTAATGTTACAAAAAATATCCTTTCTTCAGATTTTATGGTTTTCTTCATCTGCCTGCTTGTAAAATGTTCTACTTGGTTGTGTCATTAAGTACCTGAATTTCTGAACTTGAAGTTTAGTTACTCAAGCTAAAACTAATCAAAATAAAGTTACAAGGCTTTTAATCATGACAAATACAAGCCTACAAGTATTCTCCTTGTGTATAGAGGATCATGTAAAGCTGTAACTATAACACAAACTGTTCATTTTTTGGCTGAAAAAATTAGAACAGACTATGCAAAACAACAGTTTTGAATAAACTATTTGAAACAAACAATTTAGAACAAGCTATTCAAGTACTGTAATTCTCAAGTGGACCACCGCCACCAAGCACCGGGAGAAACAAGATCACACACTAATAAATATTGCTCTGGTGTCTCTGGCCTGCTGATCGTGAAACCAAACCCTCTTTCTTGACAGGCTTTACATGTTCCATTATCTTAGTATTGGGTATTGGGCACATGTGATGCACATGAAATGATGTAATATTTTATTGATCCCATCTTATAAATAGGTTTTCATATAAGTAGATTAATAGCATCTGCTAAATTTTGGGTGGTACATTGCTCTTGTTTCGTTCTTTCAAAGCAAAGTGCATTTAACCGGTAAGGGAGCAGATATATTGAAGCAATAGTCAGCCAATGGGGAAACCAATTTAGAATAAGATGCATGTGGGACTTATTCTCCATGTACTTTCTAATTGCAAATTCTTGACTTTGACAGAAGGAAGTCTCATAGCTATGATTTTTCTCTTTGTTTTTTCCTTCTCACAGTCTATTTTTCGATGCACTTACGTACCAAAACCAATGAGCCGTTACTAAGAAACATCATCTCACTATTTGGTGGCGGGTTGCAAATATTTATCCTGCTATAAGAAATATGAGCTGAAGCAAGAACTCTATACATATTATTTCTCATAGCTTCCGTCCAGGATTTCTATAGTCTACCTCATTTATGCTCCAAACCTAGTTAATCTGCAATGGTTCAGGTTTCAAATTCTCCCATTTCGGGGTAAGAAAAATGGAATGACAATTTAACTAGAGAGCGTGAAGTCTGTAAACAGATGTTGGGAGCCATTGGCATTTAATTTTAGGATTTATTGGCAACAACCTTCCAGTTTGTGTTTAACATTGATGTTCCCAACAACAGGAAAACGATCAATTCCATTTCAGCGTGAGAAAAATGGAATAATTGTGCGACTAGAAAGCACGTAGTCTGTAAGTAGATGTTGAGAACCTGTGGCTTTTTTTTTTTGGCAATAAAAAAGAAATGTCAGGATTTGTAGGCAACAACCTTCCTCCTCGTATTTACCATCAATCATTTTAAACAAAGTCGATCATAATTTATTTGGAAAATTCTCCAGTAAATGTATACTGTACGACAGCGGCAGAATAGCCACAGCAGTAGAAAGTTACGAACTCCACTCGAATCCGATTGTACTTGAATACAATGTTTCAGGTTAGCTCAAGAGCAAGAGTTTTAGAGAGAGAGATATTGTTTTTTTTTTGGATAAAGATCGATTATTTATACAAATTTAGTGTGAATGTATCTAATAAAATAAAAAAATAAAATATTTTTAAAATTTTCGGAGCATCCATCGCAACAACATTCACTGCATCTTTAGCCAACAAAGGAGGCGGTGAAGAGGGTGGATACTGATGTTGATGGGTAAGGAGATGCTCTATCCAAGGCATATCAATAATTTAAAAAAATACTCTAGAATCCTTTTATATATATAAAATAAAATAAAATAATATTATATATATAAATGTAATACATTATGTTTGAAAGTATCGCAGCTACGCGTGCTTAGCATGTGCCAGGTACTAGCAATAATAATACAAAGAAAACAAAAGCACCCATCCTGAAGAGTTCGGTTAAATACAATGATGGTAATCATACGGTAAAGACGGGCTTGTTTTGATCTCTTTGGAAGATGTGAATAAGCAAAATCAGTAAAACAGGAAGAACGATATTTTCCATCCACTTGAGAAAGCAGCAAAGAAGCATTATGCTATCCAGATGGATCAGTTTTGATCTCTTCTGAGCATGTAACACTCTTCCTCTCCTCTTCACCTCCTCTTTTATCGTTCTTCAACAATATTCTACAACGCTATCCTCAGCAATTAGCCCCTTTTAGAGCCTGTGCTTCATTGGCATTCTCTTCTTCTTGGGGGAGTTACCCATCAGCATCTTTAGCCAACATACTAATGCTTGAGTCTCTTGGATTCGCAAGCAACTACCAATAAGAGGGTGTTTGGTTGGAGGAATTTGGGATCTAGAATTGGAATGAAAATGTGTGATCTTCATTCCAACCATTTGATTGGGAGGAGCCTCGTTCCGATTCTAATTTTGAGACGGAATGGAAATGGTCTAATTTACTTTAAACTTTATCTGTACTCTTTCTTAAGGATTCAAATTTTTATTCTGATTTCGATTATAAATCAAACACTTTAAGATATTTTTGACCATTCTGATTCCGATTCCTATCTATTCTCATTTTCATTTCGATTCTAATTGTGAACTAAACATCCCCTAAATTCAACTTCAGATCATACTCAAGTGGAGGCAACTGCTCTTGACAGAAAGCTAAACTTGGCAATAGCCTTTGCATGATAAGAAAATGAGAGTCATTCTTGTTGGAAGAAGTGGAAGGAGGCCAACCCATGCTACAGTTACTTGGATCCAAATTTTTGTGGATGCACCATCTAAGAATTGAATCAAGAATCTCTGGTTGCTAAACAAATTCACTCATTCTCCTCAATTCATCTCAAATAGTCTTTCTTCCTCTATGCCACCTTATAGCCCTTGTATGGTGCATGAAGTCCTCCTTTGCATCTTTACAAGCACACCATCCCTCTCGCAATCCAAGCTACAGCACCTTATCTCTTAGCAACTTACAAGTACTAAGATAAGGTGGAGTTCTCTAATCTACCATCACCTCAAAGTATTTGCGACCCTCTTCATCGCTTCCTTTGTTCGCACAAAGGCCATGGATCATTGTTGTGTACATCAAAGCTGATAGCTAAAATGCCCTCCCATATGAATGATCCCATTAGCATCGTAGCGGCAGATGCTAGAGTCACGAAGCTCCCATTTGATTTTCGATCGGAATCGAAGTCGAAATAGATTAGAATAAGAATCACAATGGCCATATCCCACAAGTATTTGATTCATAACCGAAATTAAAAGTGGAATTGGAATCGAAATAGGATTTGATTACCACAAGAGAGTAAAAATTGAATTTTTAAAAATTAAAATATTTTCATCCATTTCTAAAATCGAAATGAAAAATCAAGCTTTCCTAACCAAATTGTTGGGTGGATGTCTGGCCAGGACACTACCTCCCAAGATCCTTTCAGTACCACGCGATGCAGCAGGAAGAAAGAAGAAATAAAACAAAAGGAAAAACAATCAAAATACGTGGATCAGCCACAAAAGGGCTCGCCTCCACGGAGCATGCAAACTTCACTATGAAAAGAAAATTTTACAAGAGGAGACCTCACCCTCAACCCTTGTACACCCAATTCTCTCTCACATAAAGTTCCCCTCACAAAAGTTCTCTCTCTCTTGGAGACCCCCCTGAACCCCTGAAGTGTCTGGCGACCGCTGTCCAGGAGCCTCCTGCTCCTTCTCTCATAGCACGTCTGCCTCTCTCTCTTCAATCGGGGTCGTACGGCTTTCGTACGGCGAGAAACCTGAACACCTCTTCTTCTCTGTTCGTCTCAGGCTTTTTAAAGGCTTAAACCTAGGTTTAAACTTGATTAGAGAGGGATTAGGAGTCCTAAACAAAGCCAAAAAACTCCCTGGACCGTCGGATCAAGATCGGGAGCCTCCTAGGCCCTTAGATCGCGCTCCGGTCCACGGAATAGTGCCGTAGACCGCGAGAAACGCGTGGGAAACGCCCACGCGGTCCACAGGCCGCGCCGTGGACCACCCGGTCCACGGTGGACCGGGGCAAAGGGCCGCGGGCCTGGGTCACGCATCCCGTGCGGGCCTGGGTCGCGCGTCCGGTGCGGGCCCGGGTCGCGCATCCCACGCGGGCCTGGGACGCGCGTCCCGCGTGCCGCCGCCTGCGGCCGCGCCGCTGCCGTCCGCCGTCGGTCGCCGGCGATCCTCCACCGTCTCGATTCTCGTGCCGACTTCAAAAAGCTCGTATCTCCTCCATCCGAGCTCTGTTTCAGGTGATCTTGGTCTCGTTGGACTCCGTTTTTCGCCGCGAACCTTGCTGTGGGCTCAATGTGGGCTGAATCTCGAGGCGTCAAATCCTAACAATCTCCACCTCGACTCGATATTCGGCCTCCTCCAAACTCCGAGAGCTTCTGGATCTCCTCGCCCCCATGCCCTGGGGCAATCGCCTGCTGATCATGGATGGGCAAACATGGGAGTCGAGCCAGGCTGCTCGATCCCATCTTTGTCGTATGCTGTGCTCCTCCTGACCTGAGACCTGCTCGGGGCATCATCCTGCGGCAATAGGAATCTTACCTTGCGACGTCGCCTCTCGTCCTCCCGAGTCTCCTGTCTCGTGCCCGATCCACCTCCTGGAGCTCCACCTCGCTCTGGGCTCCACCTGACTCCCAATGCTCCACCTCGCACTGGGCTCCCTGCCAGGTAATAATGTCCTCTGCTCCCCTTCTTCCCATCTTGATAGTGCTCTTCCCCACTAGAAGAGCAGTCACCAAGGACTCGTACGAAGGGGGAAGCGACGCCAGCAAAACCAGCACCCTGGTCTTCTCCTCAACGTTCTCGCCAACGCTGAGAAGGTCGGTGAGGATCTTCTGGAAGTGGCTCAGATGCTCCTGCACGCTCTGTCCCTCAGTCATCCGCAGTTGGTAAAACTGCCTCCAGAGGAAAAGAGTGTTGGTGAGAGACTTCGCCATGTACAACTCCTCGAGCTTCGACCACAGCACCGTCGGGGAAGTCTCGCTCAGCACATGGATCACCACCTCATCCGTCAGGTACATACGGATGGTACTCACCGCCTGCATCTGTAGCCGTTTCCAATCTCGCACCTCCATGGTGGTCGGCTTCTCATCGCACAAGAGAGCATCAATCAACCCCTGTTGGATGAGCACGTCCTTCACCCTTGCCTGCCACAAAGAGAAATTGCTCTTACCATCAAACTTGTTGATCTCCATCTTGATTGTTTCTGTTTTCTCCACCTTCAGTCTTGCTCACCACCACTGCAATCTGCATCCTTGTACCGCCTTGCTCTGATACCACTTGTTGGGTGGATGTCTGGCCAGGACACCACCTCCCAAGATCCTTTCAGTACCACGCGATGCAGCAGGAAGAAAGAAGAAACAAAACAAAAGGAAAAACAATCAAAATACGTGGATCAGCCACAAAAGGGCTCGCCTCCACGGGGCATGCAAACTTCACTATGAAAAAAAAAATTTACAAGAGGAGACCTCACCCTCAACCCTTGTACACCCAATTCTCTCTCACATAAAGTTCCCCTCACAAAAGCTCTCTCTCTCTTGGAGATCCCCCTGAACCCTTGAAGTGCCTGGCGACCGCTGTCCAGGAGCCTCCTGCTCCTTCTCTCATAGCACGTTTGCCTCTCTCTCTTCAATCGAGGTCGTACGGCCTTCGTACGGCGAGAAACCTGAACACCTCTTCTTCTCTGTTCGTCTCAGGCTTTTTAAAGGCTTAAACCTAGGTTTAAACTTGATTAGAGAGGGATTAGGAGTCCTAAACAAAGCCAAAAAACTCCCTGGACCGTCGGATCAAGACCGGGAGCCTCCTAGGCCCTTAGATCGCGCTCCGGTCCACGGAATAGTACCGTGGACCGCGAGAAATGCGTGGGAAATGCCCACGCGGTCCACAGGCCGCGCCGTGGACCACCAGGTCCACGGTGGACCGGGGCAAAGGGCCGCGGGCCTGGGTCGCGCGTCCCGTGCGGGCCCGGGCCTGGGTCGCACGTCCCGTGCGGGCCCGGGTCGCGCATCCCACGCGGGCCTGGGACGCGTGTCCCGCGTGCCGCCGCCTGCGGCCACGCCACTGCCGTCCGCCGTCGGTCGCCGGCGATCCTCCACCGTCTCGATTCTCGTGCTAACTTCAAAAAGCTCGTATCTCCTCCATCCGAGCTCTGTTTCAGGTGATCTTGGTCTCGTTGGACTCCGTTTTTCGCCGCGAACCTTGCTGTAGGCTCAATGTGGGCTGAATCTCGAGGCATCAAATTCTAACAATCTCCACCTCGACTCGATATTCGGCCTCCTCCAAACTTCGAGAGCTTCTGGATCTCCTCGCCCCCATGCCCTGGGACAATCGCCTGCTGATTATGGATGGGCAAACATTGAAGTCGAGCCAGGCTGCTCGATCCCATCTCCGTCGTATGCTGTGCTCCTCCTGACCTGAGACCTGCTCGGGGCATCATCCTGCGGCAATAGGAATCTTACCTTTCGACGTCGCCTCTCGTCCTCCCGAGTCTCCTGTCTCGTGCCCGATCCACCTCCTGGAGCTCCACCTCGCTCTGGGCTCCACTTGACTACCGATGCTCCACCTCGCACTGGGCTCCCTGCCAGGTAATACTGTCCTCTGCTCCCCTTCTTCCCCTCCAGCACAATCCTATCGCCGCGTAGTACCCTCAGGATTCCTCTACCAGCTACCGTCCTGTAGCCTTTCGAATCCAGTCTGCTAAGTGAGATAAGATTCCGTCTGAAATCGGGTATGTATCGGACCTCTCTCAATCTCCTCACTGCACCGTCATGTGTCCTCCAGCTGACCGTCCCAATGCCTCTGATCGCACAGCTCGATCCATCCGGCAGATATACAGTGCTCTCACTGTTCTCCAGGGAGTCAAACTGCTCCTCTCTGCAACACACATGATAGGGGCATGCAGAATCTAATATCCACTGCTAGGAAGAAGTAGATACCTCGTCAGATATCTCCAGGACATCTCCATCTGAATCGCTGCCGGCCGTCGCTACAGCAGCCACCGTCCGATTTTTCAGTTGAGAGCAATCTATGGCTAGATGCCCCAACTCCTCACACCGGTAACACCTGGTTTTGCTCAAGTCCCTCCTGGACTTAGACCGCCCTCGTTGCGATCTTCTGTCGCTCCGTCTACCGCCTCCTGCACTTCCAGAAGCCACCAAAGCTGAGCTATCGATACCTGAGCTCGAAGCTGGGTTCTCCCTCCTGAGAACCTCGTTCTGGAGTATCGCCGTGGGTGACCTCGTCTATCTTGATAGTGCTCTTCCCCACTAGAAGAGCAGTCACCAAGGACTCGTACGAAGAAGGAAGCGACGCCAGCAAAACCAATGCCCTGGTCTTCTCCTCAACGTTCTCGCCAATGCTGAGAAGGTCGGTGAGGATCTTCTGGAAGTGGCTCAGATGCTCCTGCACGCTCTGTCCCTCAGTCATCCACAGTTGGTAAAACTGCCTCCAGAGGAAAAGAGTGTTGGTGAGAGACTTCGCCATGTACAACTCCTCGAGCTTCGACCACAGCATCGTCGGGGAAGTCTCGCTCAGCACATGGATCACCACCTCATCCGCCAGGTACATGCGGATGGTACTCACCGCCTGTATCTGTAGCCGTTTCCAATCACGCACCTCCATGGTGGTCGGCTTCTCATCGCACAAGAGAGCATCGATCAACCCCTGTTGGATGAGCACGTCCTTCACCCTTGCCTGCCACAAAGAGAAATTGCTCTTACCATCAAACTTGTTGATTTCCATCTTGATTGTTTCTATTTTCTCCATCTTCAGTCTTGCTCACCACCACTGCAATCTGCATCCTTGTACCGCCTTGCTCTGATACCACTTGTTGGGTGGATGTCTGGCCAGGACACCACCTCCCAAGATCCTTTCAGTACCACGCGATGCAGCAGGAAGAAAGAAGAAACAAAACAAAAGGAAAACAATCAAAATACGTGGATCAGCCACAAAAGGGCTCGCCTCCACGGGGCATGCAAACTTCACTATGAAAAGAAAATTTTACAAGAGGAGACCTCACCCTCAACCCTTGTACACCCAATTCTCTCTCACATAAAGTTCCCCTCACAAAAGCTCTCTCTCTCTTGGAGACCCCCCTGAACCCCTGAAGTGCCTGGCGACCGCTGTCCAGGAGCCTCCTGCTCCTTCTCTCATAGCACGTCTGCCTCTCTCTCTTCAATCGGGGTCGTACGGCCTTCGTACGGCGAGAAACCTGAACACCTCTTCTTCTCTGTTCGTCTCAAGCTTTTTAAAGGCTTAAACCTAGGTTTAAACTTGATTAGAGAGGGATTAGGAGTCCTAAACAAAGCCAAAAAACTCCCTGGACCGTCGGATCAAGATCGGGAGCCTCCTAGGCCCTTAGATCGCGCTCCGGTTCACGGAATAGTGCCGTGGACCACGAGAAACGTGTAGGAAATGCCCACGCGGTCCACAGGCCGCGCCGTGGACCACCCGGTCTACGGTGGACCGGGGCAAAGGGCCGCGGGCCTGGGTCGCGCGTTCCACGCGGGCCTGGGCCTGGGTCGCGCGTCCCGTGCGGGCCTAGGTCGCGCGTCCCACGCGGGCCTGGGACGTGCGTCCCGCACGCCGCCGCGCCGCTGCCGTCCGCCGCCGGTCACCGGTGATCCTCCACCGTCTCGATTCTCGTGCCGACTTCAAAAAGCTCGTATCTCGTCTATCCGAACTCTGTTTCAGGTGATCTTGATCTCGTTGGACTCCGTTTTTCACCGCGAACCTTGCTGTGGGCTCAACGTGAGTTGAATCTCGAGACGTCAAATCCTAACACAAATGATTAAAATAAAAATTATTTATTTTCATACTTATTTCATAATTTAACTCCTTCCAACCAAATACCGGCCTATAATTAATTTTATGTTTGGACAGGAAGAATGAATGCTGTCTAGTCCAATCATGGCTCAATTACTCGAGCCCATCATACAGCAGATTAATGAAAAAGTTACTCATGGTTTACTTGAAAATTTGCAAGTTGACGTCCACCCGGTGGAATTATACCAATATCGATGGGCTAAATTATAGCAGGACTCCAGAGCATCTGTCGGCCAGTATATGGCTTTCTTTTAAATCATCAGAAATTGATTTGGTACAACAATTGATTCAATTCAATGGACTTTAAAACTGAAGTCACTGTCCGTGATTTTATTGGATTGTACATCTAATATTGCGGATCTTACCAACCAATTGTACCACTCCACTTTCTTCCATTCATCAACTTTTTTTCTGTTTTCCTTTTGGGGGACTCATCCTTATTACCTCAAATCATTCTTATTATGAGAATTAAAAATTAAAGTACACACATATAGCAGATTGTATGTGTAATTTAAAAATTTACTGTTCAATATGGCTGTAAAAACATCAAAAATTTTATAAAAAATAAAATGGATAAAAAAAATAAATCAGAAAGAGAAAGAGAAAAAAAAAGAGGGATGAAAAAAATAGAAAAGTAAGCAGCGCAACAAATCAAGGCAACACAATGTAGTCCTCTCATTATTGATAATGTAAGGTACAAAAGCTCTGGCTTATCAAAATGGAAAATAAAAGGATGTGGGAGGAAAAGAGGTGGAAAAAAAAGAAAAAGAAGGAGAAGAAGAAGAAGAGAGAAGAGAAACCTGCCAGGGACTTCTCTGTCCATGCAAGACCAGAGAACCCATATGTTAACAGTTATCCCTTCTTTCTTTTCCAAAACTCAAAGCTTCATGAAGTTTGTTGAGCGCATGCGTTGCATTTGCCAATTACTAATTTCTTTAGTAAATTGGTGCACGAAGCTGGTTGCAAGCAATTGCATTATAGCCATATGTATCTAAATCAAATGCTGTAATTGACAAACATGGCACAAAACATCAACAATATTTTTGATCGGAGAAAATTTGGTTCTAAAATCAGAATAGGAATAAGTGACTCCTATTCTAACAATTTCGTTTGTGGGAATTCCATTCTGATTTTGATTTTAGTAAGGAATGAAAATGTCTTAATCTTCAAAAATCCAATTCTAACTCTTCTCAATATTTAAATCTATTTCAATTCTGATTCTGATTCTAATTACAAATCGAAAACATCAAAAAATATGATCATTCTAATTTCTATTTGAATTCCGATCTCGATCGCAAACCAAGCACATCCTAAATTTTTGAGGACTTCTAGATGCTGCTTCATGGAGCCAAATTATTATTCAGTCCATGTCATGGTAACCACCTATATCTTTGCACCAACAGCAGTGCAAATGGACAAAAATGCTAGCCTACAGGATCCAACATATATGTTCTTAAACCAGTACTCTTAGAAATCCTCCAGTTCAGACAACTACCACTCTGCTTGTGATCATGGCTTCATAGACCAAACCTGAACCCTTTTAGTCTTTATAATACACCTACCCAATCTTGTGAGCCTATACTTGGACCCTTTGCAGAATAAAATCTACACCTGGGATCCATAAATCTCTGCCTCAAAGCAGAGAACAACTCGACCACCATCTTCCACCAAACCAATAAAATAATGCTGCAATTATCTGGCTAAAATTCATTAACTATACTTCCATCAACCAGCTCAGGCACTGCTCCAGTTCTCGATATAACAGAGTACGACTTAGATTAAAATAATACAATTCACCTTCTCTTTTCCATCTCCACCGCACCAAGTCAAGCACTGTTCACTTTGGGATCCGTCTCGGTCCTCCTCTTTGTTACCGCAAGTCCTTTTCCTTTGACCATCCTCTCCAGTCCTTCATCCATGCATCCATAAGCTTCCAACAATGGCTTGAGGCCAAGACCTCTTGGATTCACAAATAACAAATGACAAGACGCAAGCCAGTTCACATGCTCTGTTGTTTTGTGAACTCGAGGACACTGCCTCTGCTGCTATGGATCTCAAACGTGTGGGTGGGACCCTATCAAGAATCTTAGTGATTCTTCTTTGCCAAAGTGGAAAACGTTATGACCTAATCTTCTCCAGCTTTAATATTATTCTTCTAAGTCATATAATTAATGGTTACCTTTCTACGCTGACGTCCAAGAGTGTGAACTTTTTGGAGAGCCAAAGACAAATTTTGGGTGTAAACTTGCTTTTGTATAATTTGCTATGTGGGCTCTAGTGGTTTGATGTGGATATGAAAGTGGATATTCTATTGAAATATCCATGCAAAAACTTCTTGGTAGAGTGTCTGTCCTTTTGATCCTAAACAAATTTAAGTTGTTAGTTGATTTGTTTAAGGTGGGAGTTGCTTTCCTTTCAGGAGTATAGCCTTTTCTGCTTGTTAGTGGATTGGTAGGCCCCGGAATACAACCCAAGCTTACCTAATTTATACATCGATGCATTGCTAAGTTGATACTCATGGGCATAAAACTAAGGTACGAACTTGCCACCTCAAGTATTAATCTCTTTGAATTGAACTTAATAAAGCATGATTCAAAATTTTGCATCTAACTATTTAAATTATGACTAGATAGCCATGTGAAGATGTTCAAGTTATGAAAATTTAATGGTCTGAAATAAAATATAACTTCAAAATACTTTTAATACGGATGGCAATTCTTAACTGTTTAATTTATTTCAGCTCGTTATCAATCGGATTATATTACCTATTTAATAAAATGATGAGGCTTGGATCTATTCTTTTTATCTATTTAATGGATAGGTTGTATTTTAGTCGGTAAATTTTTGGTTATCCTGTATTCAATCCAATCCATATCTTATCCAACCCAATCCGATTGCCACCTGATGCAAATAAAATGCGCTTTTCTTGTGGTCCTATGCATAGACATTCTTTATGTGTGAGCAACCCATGAAAGATCGAGAAGATATTAGATTAAATAATCTCATTAAGCCGGATACGATGGCTACATACGAACATAATTAATACAGCCCATAGGATAACTGTAAGTTTTTTCAGACTGGAGCCTTTTGAAAGAAAAAGCAGGAGAACTTAACACTAGTTCTTTGTTTGATAGCCATTGGATATTCAACCCCTACATGATAGCATTTTTATGTTCAGCTCCCGCACATAATTAGGCTTGTGTGTTTCATATACTCATGTCTATTTATATATATAATTAAAGCTACACACACAAACACACACACAAACAAGATGTATAGATTTGTAGATAGGCTTGGGAACTAAACATAAAATAAGCGTTAAAATGAAAAAAGTAAAAAAATTAAAATTTTCGATCAAGAGGGACTAAACATAAAATGATAGTCAATCTAGAACATCATCCCTTACAAAAAGAAAAATGTTTTAAACCCATCCTAATCATCCCATCAGCCTTTTAGATCACAAAAATAATTTAAAACCTACATAACCTAGCGGTCCCATCAAACTATGGGCTATAGAAACATCCAATTTTGAAAATTGAAGGGCCAGAATAAGATCTAATGTTGAAAACATTTTGGTCCGATATAGATCAAGCGGGGACCAAGTTATACATATTGTACTTGTGGTCCCTTAGTCTATTACATGCTTTGGGCGTTTTCAAAACAGAAAATATCCGAATGGTATTAAATAGAAATTATTCTCAAGGAGTCCAATTGGATAGCTACGTACAAACATAATCAATACAGTATGTGGGATAACTATAAATTGTTTGTGGAGCCCTCTGAAAAAATAGAAGATAGGATAACTACGTGCAAACAAAATTAATACAATCCATAGAATAACTATGAGTTGTTTTAGGTTGATCCTTCTGAAAGAATACCAAAGAAGTATGTTCCAGCATTTTATGTTTCCTCTCTGCTCCATTAGGGCTACATTTCGCATATAGTTAGATCTATTTTTGCACGGTATCCACTTATAAACAAGATGTACATTACTTGTGGTCAGGATTAGAAATTAAGCATAAATAAAATGACCACTAAATTGCACATCAAATTTTAAATCAACAAGGATTACATATGAAATGTTGATCTTGAATGGGCTAGAATAGGATCTAAATTTTAGACTAAACAATATCTTGGTCAAATTTAATCCAAGCTTGACCCAAACAATATCTAATCTACTTGTGGCTATCTTTTGTTGGAAATAATCGATCAAAATATCTAGAAATTGTTATTATTGTTTATATGATTTTAAGATGATTTTAGTAAGAAAAAATAGAGTATTAAAAAAAATAAAAGATTGAAAAGATTTTACCTGAATCGAGGTGTGTGAAAGATTGCCCTAAGAACATAATTTGCTTTCTACGTATGGACTTTGATGGTACAACGATCCAGCTCATCTTCCTTTAACGAGGACGATCGTTGGAGAGGCTGATCTAAAAATTTTCTTTAGATGCTATGCCTAACTAATAAAAAAAGAAGGTGGAAAAGAAAGAAAAAGAAAGATGTGATTTGTCTCAAAAAGAAAGTCTGCACAGAAGAGAAAAAAACAGAGATCGGTATTTTTAATTTATGCCAAAACAATCGGATGTAGCATCTAATTATAGACTATGTCCATGTTATTGAGAAGGCGCCATGGTTTAGAAGAGATACAGTATTTCAGAAGCATCGTATTTTTTTTGAAAACCAACATTCTTTTATGAAAAATCATATCTTTTTAAAAAGAATCGTTAAAATAACAATAAAATTTTAATATTTTTAAATAATTAAAAATAAAAAACTTTATTTTTTTTATTTTAAATAAAACCCCACCATCTTTAAAGTGATCAACAATAACTAAAGAAAGGCGTAGAAAGGTGTAGGTTATAACTTCTTCTCGAGAAGTCGAATAGGATAATGATGTAATTAATGCAGCCTATTGGATAACTATATATTATTTTATATTGGGGCCTTTGAAGGAGCCGGAGGTAGGATAACCATGCACAAACGCAATAAATACAAAGCACAAGGTAAATATAATTGCCTTAGGCTGCAATATTTAGACAGAAAAAAAAGTAATAAATACAGTCCACAGGGTAAATATAAGTTGGTTTAGGCTGGAACCTTTTGAAAGAAAAAACGGGAGACCTTATCATTTGATTAGCATTTGTAAGAAAAACCGGGAGACCATAATATCAAGTTTTTCTCTTAATTATCATTTGATGTTCAGCTCTTATATATTAGCATTTTATTTTTAACCTCTATACATGCCTGTAAATGGTTAAACTTCTTTTTTATATATTATAGTTATCAGAATCATGCACAATCCCGTCCATTATAGTATGCACAACCGTAGATATCACAACTACTATATATTATAAGTATAATTTTAGTAAATAAGCTTAAAGCAATCTCTAAGGGATCAGGTTGTCATATTCAAATTTAGCATTTATATCGAATTATACGATTCTGCTATTGTATTATATTATATTTGTTCCTTAATATCTTTCTTATTATCATAAGATTTCGTTGTTGTATTCTACTATATTTGATGGCTCAACTTGTATATAAGGGCAAAAATTTGTTATTTTTAATATAATTTTTTTATTATATAATTTATAAATAAAATGTGCATATATGCAAATAAATTTGAAAATTAAAATACGTTTGATTCATTACTGAAGACAGAACCAAATAGGTAGAATATGAATTATTTATTTTTATTCCTATTTCAAAATTTAATTTTTTTAAATTTATTTCAATTTTGATCGTGAACCAAATATGCCCTACATATCATATGGTCATCAAAATCAAAGATTAGGTATAAATTTTTGATCAACGTGGCTAAACCTAAAATGTTAGTGAGATTATCTCAGAAAAGGTAAAAGTTTTAATGATCCGACCTGCTGTCTCCAAGCTACATCGCAAATAACAGCATAAACCCACATAACCTGCGGGTCCCATCAGGCCCGTGGGCCCAATCGGTATGTCCCTCGCCGGGGTTTGAGGGGGAGGGCCCGCCAGAAAGGAAATAACAGTACCAGGATGGCATCGTCCTTTTCGGCCCCAAGCCAATCTTTTTGAAAAAGATGGTGCGTTTTATGGAGCGAAAACGATAAAAAAGAAAAGGACGCCAAAAAGCAGCCTAAAAATCTCTTTCCCACATCCCGCCCATCACCCTTACCAACCCGTTCACCTCACGGGGTCCCACCACACGGTCAATCTGACACCATTCAAAACGCCAGATACTCGTGGGCCCTCACGTCTCATACTCTCACACACACATCACACTCACTCGCTTCACACACTCCCCCCATCGCCATCCCATCAGCACCGGCCGCTCGTCGTATTTACCCCCAAAATAATGCTACGGTTCCCAGTCCTTGTACCGAAACTTTCCTTCCACCCACCTTTTTACCGCGTACTAGCACTCAGGTGGGGACAAGTTGGTACCTTTGTTGGGCCCCGTAGCAAGCTTTGCAGTACAGAGGACTCCAGCGCCACGTTTCCCGGCTCTTTTTTCCTTTGTTTCTTTCAAGGCCCCGGCCACGTGCGCCGCAGTCTGTGCGTGAAAGTTCCCGGTCTCCGCCTCCCCCTCCGCCGCTGCCCGAAAACAAAACCAATCACAACCCACCCCCCTCTATTCTCATCTCCCCACCGCCACCGCCGCCACCGCCGCCGTCGCCGCCACCGCCTCTCTTCTAATCTCTACTCTTCATTCATTCCTTCATTCGTGACCTCATCATCTCTCTCTCTCAATCCTTCTTCTTAGTGTGTGTTGTGTTCTCTTCTGTTTAGATTAATGGGTTCGATGGGTTGTGGATGGAGATTTTGTTAGCGAGGGGAAGATGGGGTGCCGGAGCTCGAAGGCGGAGGAGCCGCCAGTAGTGGCGCTGTGCAGGGAGCGGAGGGAGCTGATCAGGGCGGCCGCCGACCACCGCTTCGCCCTCGCCACCGCCCACGCCGCCTACTTCCGCGCCCTTGACCGCGTCGGCGAGGCCCTCCACCGCTTCGTCCAGGAGGAGCTGGAGGCGGCAGCGGCGGGGCCGCCGGCCCTGGCTTCCCCGGTCATTACTCTGCCCCCTTCTGATGGAAAGGGGAAGGACACATCTGGTGCCCGTAGATCCGATGGTGGCGGTAATGCCGGTGATGTCGGTGCCTCGTCGTCGTCTTCTTTGAGAACGATCTCTCACGCGCATTCCTCCGACCGCCACCTGCATTTCCCTTCCGATTCTGATTCCGAAGAGATTTCAGAAGAAGAGGATGAAGACATTCAAGAAGTTCCGCAACAAAGTAGTAGAAGCAATGAAGGATTAGAAACAGGAGGAGGAGGGAAAGGAAATTCGTCATCTCGTCATCCGAATCCTTCTCCACCATTCTCTTCTTTTCCTCCATTTTCTACCGTTCCTCCTCCTTTCTACGCCGTCTCTCCTCCTTTCTCAAACTATCCAGTTCCTCCTTCCTCGAGCTATCAAATCCCTCCTTTCTCGGCTGTCCCTCCTTCTTACTCTAACTATCCAATTCCTAATTACTACTATATGAAGTCATCTGCCACGATTCCGACCACAATCTACCAGGAACCTTATACAGGATGGTCGGATTCGGGCTATATGGGATACGGGTACGGATATAGCAACCCCTTGTACAGATCGCCGCCGATGGCTCCCGTTGGAGATGAGTCCTTTCACTGGAATCAAGAAGTGAGACCTGCTACTCCACCGCCGCCGCCACCACCACCGCGACCGCCGCCGCCGCCGCCGCCGCCGCCTGGGGGATCCTCCTGGGATTTCTTTAATCCTTTTGATTCTTATGAGCAGTTCTACTCTGAACTCTTGAAGGAGAAGTATGGGATGGGTTCGGTGACGAGCAGTCCGAATTCAAGCGAGGTGAGGGAGCGGGAAGGCATCCCTGATTTGGAGGAGGAGACTGAGCAGGAGATTGTGAATGAAGATGTGGAATTGAGGAAGGAGGTCGATGGAAGTCCAGGAGACATGTATTCTGGTGCAGGGAGTTCGAAGGCTGCAGCAGTGGAACGAGAAGTGGGTGAGAAGGAAGATACAATCGTCTCCGGCGTGAAGGAGAGTCAGAGCAATTCTGAAGTCAGTGAAGTGAAGGGCAGTGGGGAGGAAGCACACCCGAGGAACAAAGGTGCAAGCTTTGAAGAGGAAACATCACTGGTCACTGAGGACAGTGGACCGAGCAAAGTGAGTGCAGTGTATGCTCATGGTACCAGGGATGTTGTGGAAGCTGTGAAGGAGATCAAGGAACAATTTAAATCAGCAGCCAGTAGTGGTGAAGAAGTCTCGAAAATGCTTGAGGTGGGCAAATTACGTTACAGATCCAGGAGTAGAATTCTAAGTGGTGGGTATTAAATTATTTCATATTGTTCTGTTTCTGGCTCTGTTTGCAGCTGTCTATTTGGTAGCTATGACAAATCTTAAGACTAGACCTCAATGTGTGGAACTTAGGTACGACATTAAATTCTAGTAGAAAAGATACCATGGCTACCATAAAATGCTTATTGCCAAGTCACATTCTAGCATGGTTGAAGGCTTCAACCATGACAGAATTTATTTAAAAAGATTTATATGCTAGTTGTTAGTCTTCTTTGATATTACTAGTCTTGCTGACATGAGAACATGAAGGCATCAATGAAAAATATTCCGATGGGTGAGTAGACATAATTATAGTCAGTCATGTAATTTTCGTTTGATGATTTTGAGAAATATTCCAAGGGGTGAATAGCCATGAAAAATTAATTATGTTATGAGAACATGACTTTTCTTTTGTATATGCCATGTTGTGACATTACCATCCTAAACTTGTAATTTATTGCTTCTCATTACATTTATGAACAGGCATTTGTACTATTTTTTTTCAATCTTTCACATTTGTTTCCATTCCTTTAAAAGACACACAAAAGAAAACAACTTCCTGAAATGCTTTTCAGAAACAAAATTCTGAATTTCTGATGCCAATAAAAACTCAGAAGTGATGTGTTTCCCCTCTGTGCTCTGTTGGAAAGAAATGCCTCTGTGCTAAATATTGTGAACAATTGCACAAGTAGTTAATCTTATTATCCTTGTTGCAGTGATCTTTTCTTGGATTTTGGATTCCATGGCTGCACCAGGGTCAACATCTAGCCGCGCAGCTGCCGAGAAATATATTGATGTTGAGCCCGACAAGCTTTCAGCAACACTGGACAAACTGTATATATGGGAGAAGAAACTTCAGAAAGAAGTCCAGGTATATCTCGTAGTATGCTAATCAGTACTAATGTTTATATGCCATTTTGCATGACGTATTTATGATTTCTTTAATGTTTACCTTACATTCAGGAGATGCAACCTAAAAGGACATGAAACTGTTTGAACCAATCATCTAACTTTGTGAAAACTATATACTTAGTTTTGATAACCTTTTATTGTTAGAATACTTTTCCTTGTTTAAATGGCCCTGTAAATTCTGTACTGCCACTGGGTTCTTACTTTGTTTATGGTGAATTGGACCCTTGGCCCTCTTCTCTTCTTTTTCCTCCCTTCCTCTTCTTTGCTTCCTTTCATTGTATTGCATTTCCTTTTATGCTCTTAATGAAAGTGATTAGAATTTGTATGATCTTCTCTCTGAAAGATAAGGAGCTACTAGTATTGTGAGTCATTCAAGACTTTTCCCTTTTAAGAAGGTCTTAAATTAGCATGAGAGAGCTCCCATAGATATTTCAACATTCAAGCAGGATTTATGTGTTCTAGCTTTTGGATGAGCAACAAGAGGAAAGCATGAAACTTTTTTTCCATCTACTAATGATACTCTAGTAATTTTTTTTTACCATAATCTTGTGCAATTTACTCATGTTGGTTGGTAACCAAACAGGTCGGCAAATTTCCACTGGCCTTGTTTGTGTATGCTAATTACACCTTCCATAGCTGACCTTCACTTTCTATCTACCTTAAATATATCAAATACATCACATTGTTGTTTAAGTGTTCATATAATTGAAATTTCAAGAAATTTATGCTAATAAGCTCTCTTTGAAATATATCTTTTTTTTTTTTGTAAGTAAAATACAGCTTCATGTCTGAAGAAACCCTGACAGAAAAATAATTATTACCGTCTGTCAAATGAGAGTAGGATGTGCTGACATTTTGATTCAGTTTGTTCAAGTGGCTTGAAGTTCCTTACAACTCCTCTCTTTTATGGTCACAATATATTATTCACCTTTTCCTTTCTCCAAACTGTGCATCTTACACAAGATTTATTTCCATTTTGGGTAAGAGATTATAACCTTTGATTTGTGCCTATGTCAATGTCATTTTCTATTCAGGCCTTTGGGCTAATTCCTGGTGATGTCTGTGAACTAAAAAATTTCTAATAACAATGAAATGCATTATTACTGCTTAAGTGTTGTTGTGTATATGCAAACATATTTGGATATCTAGGACCTGAAGAGCTGTTTATGCTGGAAGCAAGGACTTACATAAATATAATAAAAGAAAGATGAGCAATATCGCTTTCTGTATCTCCTTTTTAATGAAAATTAGGAAAAATTATGTGGCCCTATATTATTTTTCATTAAAAATTCTTTGTTGGTTGTTCCAGGAAGAAGAAAAATTGCGGATCATATATGACAGGGAGTGGAGGCGACTGAGAGGTTTGGATGTTAGTGGTGCAGAATCCAATGAGATAGATTCTACTCGGGCTTCAATACGAAAATTGCTCACGAGAATAAACATTGCCATCAGATCTGTGGACACCATCTCAAGCAGGATACACAAGTTAAGAGATGAAGAACTGCGGCCCCAGCTTATTGAATTAATCCAAGGGTAAGAAAGCTAAGATACTCTTCCATAAGTGTATATTCATCTATGTGCATGGCCATCCTTTATCAATTATAGATATACCTGAACTCGTTCAGTCATTGGATGCATTAAAATGTAGGTAGCTCATGGGGCTTGTATGTTTTGAAATGTTGATATCATCGTGTTACTTTATGTTATCTAGGTTGTTGGATGTTTAATCATCCTGTAGAATATTATACATATGTGTGATTTGTTTTTTGATGGGCAAGCCAAGACCAGATCTGCACTCTTAATGATGCAGATGCTCTTCTAGATCATCTAAATTATGAAATTCCTTTTTTCTCAAAAAATTATGAAATTCCTAAAATGTATTATCTTTCGCATGTTTGGATTGCTAGATGGTTACTGAACCACATGTCAAAGACCAGGGCATCTTAAAATTAACTTTCTCATGAAATACTCTTTCTACTACTGCTTCTGTTCTAAAATCAAATATTAAAATGGCATCACTTTAAAGAGAAGGTAACTGGTCATTTTGTCATCAATATCACATTAGTCATTATGTTGTTCGATCCACATAAATGCTTGTTTCTGCATATTGTGAGCCATAATGTTGTCCTTAATTTTGAAAATAGACTTAAGTAGCAATTGGTTAATTGAAGAAATCAGTTCAATTGGAGAAAAGTGATAGGTATGCCATATTTCTCATTAAACAGAATGGTGTAGAACATGCGATGGAAAGGTGGAGAATGTGTGACTATACTAAGTGCTACTGACAAAGGACTAGAGTTGAAGCCTTTTTTTTTTTCTTTTCAAAACATTTGCAGGATGAAAGAAATGGAGGTGAAAATTAAAAGAGCTGGGATTCAAGGGACCAGCTTAACATCTGAAAAGAAATTTAGAAATGAGTTTTGGTAAAATGAAGAGTTGATTATGCAAGTTAAAAACTAGGATGATTTATGGATCTATTGGTTTCTAACTCCTTTGTGGCGGAATCATTCCATGCCAGCAAGGATGGTTTTGTGACTCACCAAAAAATGATAGAACATCATCAGGCGATTAACCCTACTTGTGAGAAACTAGGATTAGAGGATTTTTTATAAGAAGATCAGATAATTCTAGAATCATGTTTCTCAGGATTCATGCTTGAACGTTGATTAATTATGCTTCTCGAACAAACAAGGCAACATGTCAGTAATTTGTTGGCTTAGGTTGCAATCAATTTCCGACCATATATAGCGAGGACTCCAATTGACTGTCGATATTGGTCATTCAGTAGTTTCCAAATAAACAAGATATCCTCTTGTTCTAGATCGTAGCCAATGCATGAGTCAGTAATATTGGGTCCATAGTTTTACGTCCCGATGGGATGGGGGGCATCTTGGCTATCCAATCGTATGAGAAAACGGGATCAAGACGGATTCGGGACTTTGATAATCCATGCAAGGAGAGAAGAAAAAAGAGGAACGAAGGAAAGGAAGAAAAGATGAAAAGAAAAAATAAAAGGAAAGAAGAAAAATGATAAAAAGAAAGGGAGAAGAAAAAGAAAGAAAAAATAAAGGAAAGAAAGGTAGAAGGAAAGAAAGGAAGAAGGAAAGAAAGATAAAAAAAGAAAGAAAGAAAGGAAAGAAGGGGACAGAGATGGAGGATATTTATTAGGATGCATGATCGAGATTGCTGTTGGGATGGGATGGGACAACGGGGCATGTTGTTCTATGAAGAAATCGAGACATCTTTGTCCCACGAGATAAATCCTGACTTCCCTTCACTCATTGAAACAAAGGAGACGACCCTTAAACGAAGAAGTTGCAAAAGACGGTGGACTGGGTAACCCACCCACACAAGGGTTGACTTCTCGTCTGACAGTGGGAGGAGGAACGGAATTGTTGGAAGGCCATCGAAGAATTGGTTTCATCGAAGGGGTAAGTAGATAAGAGAGGTGCAGATAAACCATTGCATGATGGAAAGCATTAATGAAGATGACTATTTCCATCACCCAAGCTGCGGGTACCAACAAGCAAGGGCACTCCCAACTCTTTTGGAGCATGTCGCCTTGGCCAATTCCCATACCTCCTTCAGAGAAAATGTCACCTCCCACATGAATTATTAGCATTCACCCGCTTACCCATCCAATCCGAAAGCAATCCAACCCATTGGAAAGTGAACATCGAGTCATGTCCTAGCCTACTAGGAGAACAGAGGACTTGAACCTGCAGATAGAGAAATGGATCTCCTATCTATCCTCTGCAGTGGAGCATGTTTATGTGCTCTATCCCTTATATATATGAATTTTGGGCTGGGATGAGCCTTTTGATTTATGGACTGAAGGAGATATGGTTAAGTCCCTATAGAATAGGTCCAAAACAGAAGAACTGAAGATTTAAATTGCAATTGCATTGTGAAGTATTGGCATCGAGCAAACACCACTTCCAGAAAATAGGTATGCTGCTCATGCTTGATGGTGCACAATCATCATGTTGGCCTAATAATCCATGAGAAAAAACATGTATAAGGTTGAATTTTCACAACCAAATGATGAGATGTGTGGAGAAATAAAGTGAAGGAAGGTGGCCGGATACTTCTGCTCTCCAGTATTTTGCTTCACTGCCTCTGTTCTTATCTCTTCGCCCGGTGTATCTATTATCCCATCAATCAACTCTCATGATATGAGGGACTCTTATCTGAACCGTTGTTCATGTTTTCATGTGCATTGAACATGTCAAAATCTAGTATGAACAAAACGGTCACTGCAGCTTGATCAAATGCAACAGCAATTTGAAATCACCTGTTGCCCATGAGCAATGAAACTTGAAGCAGAATAGTTTAATCAGGCAACTCAGACTTTTTGCACATTGATGAGCCATGTTTGTTATGTATGTTGGGTTGTCTTGCATGGGATAGCAGAGGGCAGCTAGCATCGGCTCTCATAGATTTATAAGGTGCAGTCTAACCAGGGCCATGACAATCATAGTCGCAGGTTGATGATATAGTTTGATGCAGCCAATCGTGCGATCATTGTATAAAGGGCTTATAGTTTTATGAATGAAACTTAACAAAAACACGGGACGCTGTCCTCCATGTACAATATGTGCAATTTAACACTGGCATTGGAAGGATTTCATGATTTGTTGTTAATGTCATGATAGTAAATATAATGGAAAGAAGTGATTGATGTAAGGAGACATTGAGAGAAAAAGTGACAGAAACAAAGGATGGTCGACTTACCTCCTCCTTTGGCCTCTACCTTCTTCTTGCTCCTGAAGAATGCGCCAACACTCCTCTTAACATTGGCAGCTTCTTATCAACCTTGTTGATAAGGCCTTAAGAGAGCTTTTCCTTCACACTCCATTTGCTTTACAAATCCTCAATGTGTTTCTTGAAGGCTGCAGAACTCTCAATTATAGGCAAAGGAGAGGTCGGCATTGGGAAGAATCCCTCATGAGAAAGTCTTGGATGTGAGACTTTATGATGAAGTAACGTGCCTTGGGGGTGGAGCTAGGATTTTCATGTGGGAGAGTGCAGTTGTTACTTAATGGATTATTGTTATTTGAATGGAAATTAGATTCTTTACTCTTTGATTAAAAGGTATCATAAATAACTCCATATTGATATGAATTTTTTTTGGTAATTACTCATTTTTGAATAGTCGTAATAAAAAAATTCTACTATGTGGATTACAGTTCTACTGTGTCAAGATGGATTCGACCATAGAAGACGTGGGATGCATTTCCTTCTTTTAAAAATAGGAAATTCGAATATTCTTAACACCAGTACCATGAGGTCATAAATAAGAAGCAAGTAATAAGATTCACCATCTTGCCTAATTCTTTTTTGTTTGGAAAAAAAAGATATTTTCCATCTTTTCGTAGGGACATCACAAGAGGAAGGTAACATTGATCTTTGTGATATCCTATAATGAGAGGATGCAGCTCAGAGAGAGAGAGAGAGAGAGAGAGAGAGAGAGAGAGAGAGTTGTTTATCGAGTCTTATAATGGCCCATGGATGTGTTCATTCTAATCCATATCCCTAGAGGTATGGAAAGATTAGGTTATTTTGGTCAACTAATACTTTAAATCCCTATAAAATAGGCCATAAAAATACCTCAACCATCTTAAAATGGGAGACTTAGTTGTTTCGCACCAATCTGAGTGGGATATCTATTTGGCCCTTTTTGATGGAGTATGAGATATTCCTTCTTATGTTTTAGTTGATAGAGATTAAAAAAAATTGAGTGACGCTGGGGAGTAACTAAAGAAAGTGAGAAAGCTGGAACAGTGATAGGTGGGTCACAGCATTGCCATCTTATATCAAAGGGTTTCCATTGAGCCAGGGGCATCATGGCCCCACTTGACATCCAGTTGGCCTGCCCTAACAGGCCTTAATCAATGGAATGAGGTGCCGGTAGGGGTGGTGCCAGATTTTTAATTTTGACATGGGGGGAGAGCAAAGTTACAAGGTCAAGTCCTAACTTAGTTGACATGGGGGGAGAGCTAAGTTACAAGGTCAAGTCCTAACCTAGTTGAGAAGATATATGATATTTGCCCCGCTCACAAAATTGGTATTGGATTTCCAATATGATGATAGAAGTTGAATTCAATATAATTCAAAAAATGTACGTTCTATGAAAATATCTTTATTTAGCATATTGATGTTGTGATAAAGATTAAACCTTTTGATGTTTTGATAAGAGTACATGAGGTGTGGATGTTGCTAAGAGAAATCTGGGATTGGATAAAGCCGTAACTTCATGGATTGAAGCGTGGTCCCTCTTCAAAAATTGCAACGGCCCTGCCATCATCAAATTCCAGAAAATCGTGTTGTACATCCTTCAAGCTCTTTGGCTTACTTGAAATGATGAGGTACTGTAGGGCAAAACATCAGCTCATACTCAATTGCTCTTACTGCAGTTTGGCCCATCGCTAAGTTTTGTTGCTCAAGGATTGTTGATCCTCCATCTGATATTTTGAGTGACCCACTTTCTCCCTCTCACCACAAGCCTCATGGGATACACCCTTTTTTCCCTATACATGGACACACCTTGTTCATTGGTCCACCCCTCACTTGGATGAATCAAATTAAGTTTTGATGGCTCTATCCACATGAATGACAGATGTGGTGCCGAATCCATTTTTTTGGGCCTGATATGCAAAATACTACCTATGGTTGAGCTCCATGCTGCATAGTAAGGGATTTGATCGGCTTCCTCCATTCCTGGTGTCAACCAGATCTGGGTAGAGCATGACAGCAACCATCATCACCTAGTTTAGCAAGCCTTCCGAGTTCGATGCAACACATCAACATCTGCAATTCTGCATAACTCCTTATGGATCTTGGATTCATTCCCTAAGTTCAGAATTCACATACCCTCAGGGAGGGTAGCAACCCTACCAATTAGTTCACCAATGTTTCTTCCTCACATGAATGTTGTTGCATTTAGTCTTGAGATTCCTAGCTTCTCTAATGTATCTAGTTCAATGTGATGCAAGAGATGTATCTTTTGATAGAGGTTGGTTCTAACTTTGCTTTGTACCACCAGGGTTTCAACCCCCTTTTTTGCACCAAAACAAATTACCATATTTGCAACAAGGGTATAATAAAGCTATCAAATTCTAATGATAATACTTATTGGTTTGCTATGATAAAGTATTAAAGGGGCTTGGTCCGTTTGCCTGATGATTAAGCCAATAATCAAAATGCAAATCAATATTTATCTAGATAATAATGAGTTAATGACAAACATTATGATCATAATAGAAGCAAATAATCTTCAATTCAGACAAATGTTATAAAGCCATTGTATAAATAAGAGAAGAAATGTCAAATTCATGAAGTAATCATGCTTTAATAATGCTTTCAACCAAGAAGACAAAGAAACAAATGTAGTTATAACTAAATAAATATGAAAAAGAAATGAAAACTGTATAATTGTTGTCAGCGTATCATCTTGGCAACCAAACAAGCATTGAAAATAGGAAAGATTTGAACAAATTAAGTGACCTATGTTTTTTCTGTAGTTTTTTAATTGGGAGAGAGATTAAAGCAAATAAGCTTTTGGCTAGAGGGTTATGGAGAGAATTAGCAAGCAAGGATTAAGGTCCCGGAGGGATCTCCCATGTGATTTAATGGCAGCAATATCTTAGTGGGCATTGAAAGTGTCATGGAATGCCTGTGGGAGCAGAAGGATATTTCAAAGCAAACACTACCCTAAAAGGAAAATATCAAGCAATTATAATACATGGATCTAATTCTGGGATATGAATATGACAAGATACAAACATGTTGAGTTGACAAATCTTATAAGTACGACACATAACTAGAGATAGAGGATAATAAATAATTTTTCCTTTTATTACACATTAAGTGTACTGTATCATATGATAAGAATTAATTTTGTTTAGACTATTGAAAATTGTAGAATTTTGTCTTTCACAGTCTTTCAATGGACAATTTTTTGTCAGGACTATGGAAGTGCCAGCTGTTTAAAACCTTCTGGCTGGCACGGGCTGGCATGAAACCTATTTGTTGCATTGGAAGAACTGAAAAATGCAGACACATTGAATACAGAACAATATGGGTGGATAAATTGCAGACATGCTTTGAGTAGTCTCTGCATGCCAGTAGGGTTTAGGTTTCTTTTTTTTGGGACCAAGATGCTATAGATGATTTTAGCTAGCGATCTGGAGGATCTAACATTCAAGACAGCATAATAATATTTGGAGCTTAGGAGTTGTACTGATAAAGGAGATGGAACCTACTTAGATGGTGCGAGCCTACTTAGATGGTGTGACCTTGTGAAACTAATTCCAGAGGAGGCCATTCTAATGGGCTTGGACTTTGTAAGATGGTAGGAAAGGGGAGGGATATGCCTTGGAAAATACAAATTGTCAGGAAAAATTTAAAGCATCTATTGTTGACTGAGGATGCACCTTTTGATAGGAATAGGTTGTGGATAAGATTCAATTAGTTGATGATCCTAGATGGACAGAGCAAGGGCTTGTTCTTCATATGGTAGAAATAAAATATGGAAGATAAACTATTAGCTAGCAAATATGAGTGTGAGTTGAAATATATTCTAAAATTGGAGTGTGGTGTGGCTCAAACTTCTGTGACCATATTGAAAAGCAACGGTTTTCAAGTTTTGCATGCTTTAGATGTAAGACTTGTCACCAGTTTGAATTATGTTCCAACATTTTTGGACTCTGATAATCTGTATTTTTGGATGTGTCCGGTGATTCTCATAAATAGAGAAACACGTGCACATGTAATTCACAATATGCTTGGACATAAAGTAGACATGCAGGCTCTGATTGTACCCAGCCATACAGTTACTTCTGTTGGTTGTACAAAGAAGTATATGAATGTCTCTCCACATGCTAATGGAACTTTGTTACATGTGCAGATTGATAAGAATGTGGAAATCCATTCTTGATTGTCATCGCAGGCAGTTCCAGGCAATAGTTGAAAGCAAAAGCCAAAGTCTGATAGTGAAAACTGGGACCCAAAGAAATTCGGCTGCAAAGGTGACCATAGAATTGGAGCTGGAGCTCCTGAACTGGTGCTCATGTTTTGGCAAGTGGGTCCGCATCCAAAAATCTTATATTGAAGCCTTGAATGGATGGTTAATGAAATGGCTTCTTCAGGAAAAGGAAGAAACACCTGATGGTGTTGTACCATTCTCCCCAACCAGAATTGGTGCTCCTGCTGCTTTCATCATGTCAAATGATTGGTACCATATGATTGAACGAATATCAGAAGCTGAAGTGATAAAAGCAATGCAAAGCTTTGCTGTGAGTGTTCATGGGTTATGGGAGAGACAAGATGAGGAGGAGCGCCAGAAACTGAAGGCTGAGTATCTGTCCAAAGATTTCACCAGACGGCTCAGGTCACTGCAGAAGGAAAGTGGGATGCATGGGCATCTCGATATATTGGATAGGACAGCTATCTCTGTCTCCAACAATGATGGAGCTTTTCATGATGACCGTATGATGGCTTTAGATGAAATGAGAAAAAGATTAGATGAAGAGAGAGCCAAGCATGAAGAAACAATAAAACAGGTCCAAGAGGTGGCTGCCAGCAATTTGAGGACAGGTTTAATTCCAATATTTGAAGCATTAGGGAATTTTACTTTTGAGACGCTGAAAGGTTATGAGCAAGTCAGAATACCAGATGGCAGTGCAGGTACGTAAGCTCTGTGCCACCAGTTTTGTTGAATTTACCGGGATTCTCAAGTGTTTCCTTTTGGTTTGGAGGCAAGAAAGTGGATTTTACCGTGATAAAAAAATGACTCTCCACGGTTATCGCCTGTGAGCAGAGTGAACAGTAAGTTCAGAAAGACCCCAGTAATTGCTCTGACTTCATTTATAAGTTGAGGAAACAATCGGAGGGCACTGTAGAAACCAGAAGACTCTTGTCCAAATGGTGGGCTTTGTAAATACCCATCAGGTTCTTGAATCCTGAATCAGATGGCCACCGATTTGGGAAGCATTGCATTGCCAGTTAGAATGGTTAAGTAGAGAAACCATTAATTTGTTTGGTAATCTTTTGAGAGCACAGGCTGCCTTCTGGTTGCATGGCTTATGATCCGGAAGACACTGTGCTTTGTTAACTGACTAATTTATTAATAAGCAACTGCAGTTTTTCTTTCAGAGGATATTAGTAGGTTTTAGATTGAACTGTTCAGCTGAGTAGCATAAGGTGGCTGTACTCAAATATATTGAAATGCAGGATGCTGTAATTTAGCTATTAAAGTCAATCATTTTACATCCAATTGGATGGAATTTTGTTCAGCACTCAAGCAGCTTTTTTTTTAAAATCTCACATCATTCTTTTCTTAGTTTTGAGTGCTTTTCTGGCTAGTCTGCTTGAATTAGGAGGTGCTCATCCTCGGAAGAAGAGGCATGCATGGTGTCTGTAGATAACTCACCAATGTCATTTCTGCTTGTCTAAGATGCCTGCAATAACAGTGTTGCACCTTTCATTTGTTATGTCAATTTTATATAACTTGATTCCAAATTATTAGCTTGCTGCCACCTGGGTTAATGATGGCATGCTTGATCAAGTTTCAAAGATAAGTAGGAATTTTTTTGCAAAGGGTATTCCCAAACCCCTGGTCGGCACTATATTGGTCAGGACACGGCATTCAGGCCTAAGAAGGATGGTCTTGGCACTTGGGTGGACCAGGCATTCAATGATGCTTGCCATAAGTTGTAGATGTTTTGTAAGGTAAGGATTCCCTACGGGTAAAGTTTGTGCAGGGAAAGTATGGAACTCTTGATCCCTTGGAAAACCTTTCGCCTAACGAAGCTTCTTGGGCATGGTGTGCTGTTTTGCATGATGGCTTACAGGTGATGATTGCTACAGGTGAATCTACACGTCTATCAGGATCCTTGGCTGTTTGACTGCCACATTTCTGTGAAACCTATGTGAAATATTGTCGATAACATATATATGGATACATAATAACGTATGGAACACTGATTCGGTGCAGCTACTTTTTGGGTCTAACACTTGCTCTGGTACAACAAATACCCAGGCTTATACTTCACAACACAAATGACTATTGGCAAGGTAAGTCTGCTGTTTCCAAGCTCTCTAAGGCTGTTTATGTATATTCGACGGAGTTTGTTTCGGTGCTCTTTAATTATATTTTATTAAACAAAGATACTTAAGAAAATTCAAATCAAAGGTCACCACAACCCCTTTTATCTTGCCACCACCGCTCTCTACATCAGCTCTCTCTCCACCACATTGGCCACCTCCCTTATTAGCCCCCTCTCTCCTGCCTGTCTCTCCTCGCATATTCCCGTTGCTGCCATCTCTTTCCGCATTGGCCACCTCTCCCTCTCTGCATCGGCTGCCTTTCCGCCACATCAGCTGCCTTCTATATTGGCCCCCTCCCCTCGCCACCTCTCCTCTTCCTCCCTCTCGCACCGTCCCGTCACCGTTTTTCTAGATCGACTGCCTCCCCCTCCCCTTGCCACCGCTTTTTCCGTGCCAACCGCCTCCTCTTGTATCTCTATGTTGAATACCTCTGTGTCAGCCACCTCCTCCTCCCCTTGCTGCCACTTCTCCCCATGTTGGCCGTTTCTTTGCCGCATTGATATTCTCCACCTCCTCTCTGCTACATTGGCCGCCTCCCACCAGCCCCTTCATCTCGTCCCCTCTCCTCCTCCCTCTTCTCGCATCGTCCCCTCGCCACTTCCTACGTCGGCCTCTCCTCCTCTTCTCTCTTTGCACTGTCCCCTCGCTACCTCCTGTGTCGATTGCCTCTCCTCCTCCTTGCACCGTCCTCCTCCTCCTTAAGCGATGATCTCCCACGATCTCCGAGCAATGATGGCCCACAATCTTCGAACGGCTCTCCTCCTCGTCCCCCCACGATCTCCTCCTCCTCGGACGCCTCTCCCCCTCCTCTTCTCCCTCTTTTGTTCCCGTTGGTGGTGGCAGTGCATGGATCACAAGAACCCTCGAGGCCGTCATGGACTAGACCATCTGCACCTTGGTCCTCCCCCCGACCCCATCTCCTGATCTAGCCACCTGGATCATGGGGCCCCACCTACATCGTTACCATGAAGGATGCCCCACGTTCCTTGCACCGCAGCCCCCCAACGACCACCTACGTTGTCGTTCTCCATTCCAAAACTCACGGGGACTTGTCATTTTTTTTGATATAAAAGTGTCTAGTTCTAATTATTTACTACATCAGCTATACATATGATAGATTAAAATTAATTGCTGATAGATAAATTAAGATCATTCATCTTAAATTGGACGGTCATAAAAATATTAATGATAAAAAGGTTAAAAAAAAGCCCTGAAGCATCCTAGCAAAACCCATATTTGACGCAAGGCTTCGATCAGGGTCAACAATGGAAGTTGAAAGTGGCTGCACGGGTGAAGTGCGTGGAAATTGTTATGGAACGGCTTGCCCACCAAACCTTGGTTGAATGCCTTGCAATTAATTGCTGACCCTGTGCGTCCAGGCTTGGCTCCTGAATCCACTGAGCGTTTATTTTTTTTTCAACGAGGTACTTCGCTTTTTCAGCAGTAGTTTGGGAGCCCTGGGCTGGCAACGGGCACATCACGGAGGCTGGTTAGAGCCAACCTTTTGGCATGGTTGTCTTGACCCACGATGGGGAATGGCGCTGGTGGCAACCATTCTTTGGGGCATACAGGGAGCAGGGAATTCAGTGGTTTTGATCTTGCTCTCGTGGGAATGGATTCTCTGCTATACTTAAAAAGCATCATAGAATATTATATATTTTTCAAAAATATCCATCAAAAAATAAGTGATCGTGCACGTATAATATGCATGTTTCAAAAATATCTATCAAAAAATGAGTGGCCGCGCACGCTTACACACGCGCATTAAAATACTAAAAAAAAAAAAGATAAAACCTAGAGATATTTGAATAATTTAGATAAACATCACATAACCATCTATTTTTTGATCGACGTCTCAATATATGCACAGCACTGTACGGTACTTTTTGAGTACCGCAGAAGATTTCGTTCCTGCTCTCGCACCCACCAGCTCGTCGGATGTTTGCCATGACGCGTGACTACAATGAACAACGTTCACACTATTCAATGAGACCAACAAGATCAGGCCACAGGCCTTTCATAGCCTAGGCTGAAAATATTTTTTAAGCTTTGGGCCGGACTTAACTCTAAAATTATTTTCCAAATCCTGGCCCATTCAGGTCAAAAGATGGGGCCAACATGAACCGGCAATCAATCAAAGAGAGACATGTTCCTTTTGAATTTTGCTATGGTACTCTAAAATCTATTTTAATCTTTTTATTATTGATTTTTTTTTTGATCATCCGATACAAGATTTACCCGCCCACAATCAATTTTAATTGGCCATGTTTGTGGCTGGTGCGACAAATAATTTAAATTATAGAAGCAATCTGAAAATAAAAAGTTAGCTTAGTGTTGCAAATAATTAAACGTTGAGGGGCATTTTTAAAATTGCTTTAACCTTCCCGCTAATGGAAGCTGCGTATTTTAGTACTTCTTTGCTTCTTCTCCTTTACCTGCATTACTGCAGCCTTCTGTCCCCTCACTATCTCAACTGCCATTGATCAATGCTTGCCCCTCCCCTGCCACCTTAACCACCTCCTTTTTGATCTCCAACTAGTGATCAAGCCCCACAAGCCCCACCCCACCTCCGCTTCTTCATTTTTGCTTTTGACCGCTATAGCTACTTCTCCCTCCACCACCTCCTTCTTGATCTTCGATTGATAATCAAGCTCGGCCCGGCCCTCTATTTTTTCTCCTTCACCTTTGGCCATTGCAGTTGCCTCTCCCTTGCCACCTCGACTATCTCCTTCTCGATCTCCAAACAATGTGATCAAGCCGCATCTGATCCTCTACTTTTTTTCTTTGCTTTTAACTACCACGACCACCTCTCCCCTCGCCATTTCAATTGCCTCCAATCAAGCCCTATCCCTCCATCACCTTGATAGTGGTATTGTTATAGTCATCTCTCTCTCCACTATCTTAATCGTCTCCTTCTCAAGATCCCACCATCTCATCCTCCAGTTTTGATTCTGACAACCTGAAGCTTGATAAGCAACTTAAGCCGAGAAAAAATGGGCAAAGGAGGAGGGCAATTAGAATGGCAAGAAAGACGGATGGTGAGAAAAAATTACAGAGGATAGTTGAAAAATTATAAAATAATATTTTTTAAAAATAATAAAATATAAGAAAATGAGAAGAGTGATGGATCTCATTATGGAGTAATATTTTAAATATTTTTTATAATAAAATATTATAAAAAAATACCGCAGCGAAATTTATTTCTTTTTGAATTATATCACCCAATTTTGGGGATGAGAATACTTTTAATTCCTCTCTTCATGGATGTCCATGAAAATAATATGATCAACAAATTAGATATGTTTCTTTTTGTTTCTACGCTCTTATCACATGTACACTTTTTTCTTTTCCAAGTGGATTATATCTATTTAAAAATAATTGAAAATACATAATAAAGTACACTTTTTTGGTACATAATAACAAAAAATTAGCAAAACACCTAAAATCCTCAGCAAAATAACACCATTAGTGTTCATCACTGTTTAATATAACATCTAATGATAGCTGTAACAATGAAATTTCACAGCTGCTGACGGTGATATCTGAGGACATCCAGTAATCTTCTTTCTATAAATCTCCAGAAAATTAGCTGATAGACATTTATACCAAGATGAACAGTGTGAACGAAGCTCCCAAAAGCATATTACTACAAATGATGTAACTTGAGCTCAATAACAGGCACTTTCATTTTGATACTGACACCAACCACCACTCTTGCACATGTTGAAAGAAGGAACAAGGCTCAAGCTAAAGAGAAATAAGAAAGAATGGAACTAAGCAAAAAATTTAGTATTACCAGATCTGCAAGATACATAAAACAACAGTACTAAGCTCAAAAATCAGGAGCTTAAAAGTGCCCCAAGCAAAAAATTTAGCATTACCAGATCTACAAGATACATAAAACAACAGTACTAAGCACAAAAATCAGGAACTTAAAAGTGCCCCAAGTAATACCAAAGAATAAAGAAGGAAAGAAAGACCAGCACCCAAAAAAGAATGAAAATTTTCCAGTAACGTGTAACGAGGTGGCAACAAAAATATTAAAATTAGAGCAATGTAGGACACGAAAAATAGTGCCATGTGAACTTGCAGCCCCAGGCAAGGAACTGCCATTGGAACCTGACCAACATCAATGACTGTGACTAAGCCTATCGTACGTTCCTTTGACGATTATTCCCACGGGATCAAAAAATGTCATCTCAACAATTGATTTGGAATATTGCCCTTATCTTCTGCTCTGTGCCGGAAAAGTTTTGCAACAAACCGCCTTTCACAGTCCTGAAACAGGTTTCATAAAGCAAAGAAAAAGAAATGGTGATTAGCAAAAAGCAAAATGGGGTGTTGTATCTCTGGTCTGCAAGTGTTTGCTATCACCTTGAACATATTGAGATAAAAAGGTTTTGTAGGATTCATCCTTCTCAGCTTCAAATAGGTGTACGCAAAGCTCAGCTGGTCTCGAGAAGTGAAATGGTCGACCTCATTAAACCAGAGACAGGAAAATAGGTTTGACATGGGCGTATGCGCTCTCACAATGAAAGATCCTTCAGGAACATCTGTCCATAATTAACAGCAGAGATGGTGATCAAATTAGGCGACACTTGAGCCATATTCAATGAACAATATTTCAAGTAGGTTCCATACAGCTTGGTAGTGGTCTGTTAGGATCCAAGGGATCAAATCTTTTCAACCCATCAGCCTGGTAGAACTCAAACTGTTGATCGATGAGCGTATGGTTGAACTTGTTCAGTTTCTTATTTTGCAACACCTCCTCCCACACACAGTGACGATCATAGTGATTAGAAATAGCATACTCATAACCTTTACGCCAAAGGAAATATTCTAAAATGAGGAGAGGATCACTCTGGAGCCGCAATTTACTATCCAACCAGATTGAATACCTGAACAGCAATTACACAATATATTGCAAATATTAACAGCAAAAGTGACAAAAGGATACAGGATAAACTGACTACAACTGTCCTCTGGGGTTGGGAAAAAAAGGAGGCAGGATAAGAGAAATGGGCGAAGGCAGGGAAGGGAGGTGGGGGAATGGGTTTCAACTTTATTTCTCTCACTGCTAACAATATGACACATTTTATGTGGAAAAGCACCATTTATATTCATCAAGTAAAATCAACTCACAAGGTTATGAAGAGTTTTCAAATCATAAAATTTTAAGAAAAAACAATGGAATTGATATCCAAGCAAGGCAATAATTTTGAAAAACCAAATTTCATCTGCTCACCTAAACAGCTTGATTCTTACCTGGCAGAAGGGAAAAGTCGATGTGTCAAAAACTTAGGTATTTTTCCAACTCTCCGCATGTCAGTGTAAGGTAGATTTTTTACCACTACAATCTTCCATAAGCCAATAAACCCTGAATTGTCTATTTTTTGACCTTCTGACAGTAATGTCTGCAATGTGATTTCATCCATAAACATAATAAAGCAGACATTTTTCCTTGACAAACGTGTAACCTGCATAATGCAGAATAGTTATATTCCTGTATGATGATTAGCCATGCATATAATTATCAAAAATTGTTTCTGCAAAATTTATGTTTGTGCTCATAAGACTGGAAATAAAGTGCTCCATGATAGAAGATGGTGATTGTTACTTCAACAACGATGCATAAGTAACAGCAGGCATTTATAATTAGAGACAGAAACAATAGATCACCACATCATCTGATAACATTTAAAGTTTCTTACAATAGTGTGTATAACTAGTCTTCAGAACAATTTCCAAGAAGCAATCTAGCAGAATATAGGATCAAACTTTACATCATATACTAGAGAAAGCGATGAGGAAAAGCATTTGGCCTTACATTTTCCACACTTTTTAAGATTGTTGTGATTGTACAGCAACTGTTAGTCTCCCCCAAATGCACCTTTGCGTTTCTAACACAAGGTACTGCCATGGCACTGCCCGCTTGAGTCCACATTGCACTGCTTCTCACGAAATTCTAATTTACATTTCATCAAGACTCGCACCAAAATCCATCTACTTGATGTGGAAAGGCTACTAAATTCACCAACCAAAAGTTGCACAAATTCTGCTAAGTCATCTGACAACAACCTCATCTTCACATCCGCCTTCTTAATTTTGTCACTGTATCCTTCATTGGCACCCCACAGTCACCAATGAATTGGACGCCAATTATGCTTTTGAACTCAACTACCAGGTGTTCACAGCCTTTGTAATTGCCATTATTTCCCAGAGTAAATTAATGTGGTTGAAAATTCCATCATCCTTACCAAAAGTCCATTACTGCTAAAATCGTATCTCACTTTCATCTCAAGTTCCTCTATCATCTCTGTTACTGAAGTCCTCCTCAATAAACTTATGACCCTTTTGTTAATAATCTTCTCCATCAAAAATCACACCAAAACAAAGACAGGGATCCTTTTCTCATATTGCATGTCATTTATTTCATAAGAAAATTGTCAGTTATTAAACAATCTTTTATGACTGCTTCCTAGTACTTCAATCTCAGTGTTGTTGTAAGAAAATACTTTTATTCAAACAATTAAGCCTCGTATCTTTTGAACAAGCTAACATAGACAAGAGTTTGCGCATCATCTATGGTACTGCCATACATAATACAAAAACACCATGAACAATCATTTGTCCAAAGTTTGAGGCAATTTCTTCCATTCTGTATATGGCATTGAAGATATTCAAGACATTCTGGCCTGCCCAAAAATCTATTCAGACAGTGTCTCAAGTCATTGTCGCTGATTATTTTTAACAATTATCCCCTTAAAACTATTCACATACTTGATATTCAGATAGTTATTTAGGTCAATTCATGGAAATGAAATACAATCACATTGAAAGGCATCAAGGTCTGAGAGACCTTAACTCTAATGGTGTGGTCGCAGAAGCAGCATGGTTGATTTCATGCAATACAATTGCTGTGTGTGTGTGTCCTCAAACAAAAAGCAGTAAAAACAGTGAGCAAGCTCAAGTAATAGGAAGAGAGGAGACAGGGGGGAGAGAGAGAGAGAGAGAGAGAGAGAGAGAGAGAGATGGAGGGAGAGAGAAGAGATTTAGAATGTTTAAATAAAACTGTCATAACAATCACTACTATCTCGATCGTAAATTGAAACCCAATGTCTCTTTTAAAAAAAAAAAAATTATAATGGATGCTCGAATATTTTTGTTTTATGTTGTCAGTGTTCTAAAAACTAATGAACTAGTCAGAAAACAAGTAGAGTGCAAGTATGAATAGTCAAACACGTGAAGGTAATGTGCTCACCCACCTGATCAACAGCAAAATAAATACCAAATTACACCACAAAATAAAATATCCCAGTTAAGCATTCAAAACCAGAAAAAATCATAACAGTCTCATGGACTTGCTTGTTCAGCAAGAAAAGTCTATGAAGATATAAACATGGAGGGGGAAAAAAGAAAGAGCCATTGAATTAGAAAGTACCTTAAAGGGAGAAAATATTGAGACAGCTTTAGTAACTTTCATTCACAACTGATTCATCGAATCTTTTCAGTTCATAGAAAACAAAAACAACAGAAAATAGCCTCTTACCACTTTGTTATAGGGTGTTCTCAGATTATCTGACTTTCCAAAGATGCAAGAAGACACAGCTATGTGGCATCTGCTCATGTATCTCACATCATCTTCTGCCATATCAAATCCAGTACTTGGCGATCCTTTAGGACCTCTTACAAAGCCACAGTTAATTTTTTGGTCACGTGCATAATATGACTCCTCCCTTTCTTCGGGACTTTGATGCCCCGCAAATCTTGGTTCCCAATTTTTTAAATCATTAGAACTGTTTTCTATTTCTTTATACTGCAAGGAAAATCTTGAAAATTTCTTGCTCTCTAAAGGCTCCACAAGTTGAGCTGTAGTGTTCAAGAATTTTATCTTGCAAGATGAGCCTGACAAAAGTTTGAATATAATTGAAGCAAGCACCACCAGAAAAAGAGTGAAAAACAAAAAAAATCTCAAATTATATGAAGAGGAAGAGTCTCATCAGGGCATCTAATACAAAATACATGACCATATGATGCAAACTATGAATGTGATTGGGAATTCCACCATGCAAATGTGTTTATGAATAATGTTGTGGCTTGTGGCTTTCTAGGCAGAGAAACACAAAGTTGCATACCAATGCATAAATATATAACCAAAAGGATTCTTCAGCAACAGCAAGAAAGATTAAAAGACCAGTATATTAGTTGTGCCTTCTTCATAATAAGAGATTTTACTCTATTTGTAGAGGACTATGTTTAAAACTATTAAATATATACCCATCCTCCAAGCTACCATGCACCCTCTCTTTCTCACCCACCTCGACACATGTGTGCACACATTCTTGCACTCTAATATTAGACATATTACCACTCTCTAAGCTACTATGTATTGCCGCAATCACTCATCCGTGGCAGGTATCCACCATCCGCACAACTAGCACTTCCAACTGTCTATTCAACATGGTTTCACAATTAGAATTCAATTTCACCGGTGTTAAATTTAACGACCATGGGCTCTGTAACTGTAATTGTTCCAGATTGTATCACTTCATCTCTTGTCTGGAGTAGAGGCAACAACATAACCAGCATCAGACACCTGATAAGCACAAGCAAGTGCTAGAGAAGTCTACAACAATTTGTTACAGAGGCCTCTATGGTTGGTAATTCAGGTTGTCCAATTAAAAGCATCTACAAAAGCCACGAATATATAGTCCACCTAAGTTTATATAACACGCCTCATGAAACTTCCATTTTATCCAATAAAAAATATGCTGGATATTATTTTATAAATGGACCCTCGTCTTTATTGATGGTTATTATGCTAATATCATGACTGCAATTCTTTTTCTCATAGAGAAAACTACAATGTGATCAAATTGGCATAAATTCGAGTGACATAAATATCATACAGCCAATACAAACAAAAGAGATTGCAAACTCACCTGAAAACTTGTGACGCCTTGGTTTCCTTTTCGATGCCAGCTTCTTCTCCCTCTTACTATCACCACCACCCCCTTTTCCAGAAATCACAGAAGAATCCTTCTTCAATTCACCAGTTACTGCATCTCCGCCAGTTTTGCCCTCACCACCAAAACGCAACTCCTCGTCGATGCCATCATCCAGAACATCAAAACCATAGCCATAATCATCATCTGCATTACCCTTCACAACTCCATCATCCCCCCAAAATTTCCCTCCTTTCTTCAAAGAGTCCTCATATTCCTCCCGGTAAGAATCCAACTCCGCCCGCCCGCCCTCATTGTACCATCCATGATCCGCCGAATGGCTCCGCCGACTCCCGACCTTCTCATTCTCCAAAGTCCGGCCGCCGTCGCCGGGAAACTTCTCGTCCTCCTCAGCGTAATCCCGGTCCCGCCTCCTGTCATCCCTGTCCCAATACCTCGAATCCCAGCCAACCTTGCCGGAACCCTTGCCGAACCTCAGAACCCTAGGAATCGCTCCCTTGAGTCTGAGCCTCGACTCCAGCTTCCTCCCGACGTTCTCATCATCCAATCTGCTTCGAATCTCTGCACAATGGAACCAAACTGTCACAAGATCAGATCCAAACCAGGACCAACCCTAGAAAACGAGACCGGATGCAATAAGGGAGAGAGGAGACGGAGACCTCCGTGGCGGGAGAGGAGGTGGTGGCTGGAGAAGGCGACGAGGAGGGCGAGGGCGAGGATCACGGCGATGGCGCCAGCGGTGACGCGGAGGGGAGCCTTGCCAGGGCGGCGTGGGCGGCGGGAGCGGCCGGCGGCGGTGACGCCACCGTGGGGGTCGGGGTATGTCCGATCGACGCCTGATTGCCGGAACTGGGCCATCCGACCATCGTTTTCTTGAAGAATGGAAGAAGAGGCTTTATTTTCTCCTTCTCTTCGTCTTTTCTTCTTCTCTCTGTCTTCTTTGGACTCTGGACTCTGCTTGCTTTGTCTTGGTTTTGGAGAGCGTTTTAGCGGTGGAGCACGGTTGGGACTCGGGAAGAAGAGGGCCTGATGGCGGTCAGGGTTTTTTAATGGTTTGTTTGAGCCGTTGTTTTGGAGTCTACGTTTCTGAGTTAGATTTGGTAATTAATGTGGTCTATATTTTTTTGCTGCGGTGGGTAATGTGGTTGATATTTAATGGAGGAGCGGAGAGGATGTTGCAGATAACGAGGAAGGGAAGTGGCGAGAGATGAAGGCTGTAACTTTCGTGCAAAAGAAGGATCCACCTCCCTTAAGCGAATCTACAGTTTGATAACACGCTGCACAGATCTGAAATCGATCTGAATGCCATCATCTCCGCATGCACAGCTCTATAAGCGATAATGATTGTTCACTGTTTTGATTTGTATTTTTTTTCTTTATCAGAAAAAAATAAAAAAAATAAATGGAGTAAACGTATCTAAGTTTTTTTTTAATATATATTTTTAAAGTATAGTCTGCATGACTTCAAGTACCCTTAATTAAGGTAATTAAATATTACTGAGTTACATAGCTTATTTCTTTAATTTTTTTTTTTTAAGTGTAACCTATATCTTTAAGAGGGAAAAGAGGCAGCTTTGAAATGCTGTGAACATGGTAAAATACTCAATAAAATTGTGGGAGGACACTGGACACTACTACCAAAAAATCCAAGTAACTGACATGGGACTTCTTTTTAAAGCTACTTTGCATTCAAATCTTTGTGACGTTGCTTTACTAATTACTAATTCAAATATAAAGGTGACACGAGCATCACCACGTGTGTACACGGGTGTCAGTTTGAAAAAAGAAAAATTCTAACGTGGATGATCGGCGTTCTGATACAAAAGCCGGCATCATTGTCCAGGCTAATTGGTGACCTGTGATCCGTAACTTTTTTTTCAACCGTTGCGCGTGACGTTGGGTAATTATACTCCCATCTGCCGTCTTCCATAAAGAATGTCTTTTTGCAGCTGCGTGGGCTCATCTGCGAGAGGAACAATACGGTCGCAGCCGTCTGCATGCGGTCTTGGCCGTGGACCGGAGTTCTATCTGCGCAATCCGGTGTGCCATTGATGGGGCTTTTTTTTTTATTTTTTTTTTATTTTAAGAGATAATTATTATCATACTATTTTTTAATAATAATAATTTTTAAAATAAAATAAAATTTTGTATCTTTTTTTATTTTAAAAAATAATTATTATTGTATCTATTACATCCAACTCCCATATCTAAAGTCGGATGGACAAGAGGATGATATATGTTGAAGACATTGTTTGAACTTCGAGTTCGACTCGAGAATCTACAAAAAAAAAAAATTTATCGGAATATTTTTCGATGAGAATCCTTCGATTTTCAAATCAGAAGATGGAGAATAATGAAAAAGAGAAAATGAGAGTTGAGAACTTACTGTGAGGATCCTCGCGTCCCTCTATTTATAGAAAGAGAGTTGGAGTTGTGCATGCTATGGAGTCTTGGTCGATCCCTGATTATTGCTCGAAGATTAGGCTGGCAGAAGTTTTTTTCTTTTTGAAAAGTGACTCGATCGCAAAAATATTTTTTCTTATCTTGACTTTCTTAAATCGAAAGCTGAGTGGATTCCATCAATAGAGCCTGTACATCATAAGCAAGCAAAGGTCGGCTTAAGCCAACTTGAGAGCAATATTTTCAAAATCGAATCAAATATTGGATTGAAATGAAAAAAGGATCAAGGGTTAACCAGTCAGCCCGATCAATTGACCCAAGATCCTATCATTCTAGGAGAGATAGAGTAGGCCCTCCTATTTCGGAGAACAGCGATAAGGGCGGATGTGGATTCGTCCAGATTCGCCAAAAGAGTAGAGATCGCGATCAAACAACAAGTAAACGTATACTTGGATCTTGATTTTACAAGCTTAGGAGTGGTGAGCTATAGAAATCCATCCCAGAAGTACTATCAAGTCCCGATCTTTTCTCATGGAAAGAATCCAAATAAAATAAAATAAATAAGAATCGCACACCTCCCATAAAAAATAAAAAAAAATGAAGTATCAGATTACGATACGATAAGAATTAGCAATGGAAACAATATCACAAACACCCAAATGCATTATGCATCAAAAAGACCTTCAGGGAGGGAAAAAAAGAAAAAAAAAAAATATATGTGCCGGAAGAGGTAGCGGCACCCTCCTCACATTTCTCGTCGTCAAGAAGAGATATGATCAGAAGAGGCCCAAAGGCACCAGATCTCTCCCCTAGAAGTAAGGGGTGGACGGAGAAACGAGCTTGGGAGCATTGGACATTGAGATCGGCAACAGGAGGAAGGGAAAATGAGATCGAAGATGGGATGGATCGCCTTGAGATCTTTGCGAGGCCTCCCACGGCGAGGAGGCAGTTTTTCTCGGGGTTCTCGATGGTGGGGTTGGAGAAGAAGGCAGCAAGATCGTGGAGAGCGGGAAGGGGATTGGTGGAGGACATCTCATTGGCGATGGCGGAGGAGGAGGAGGAGGTGGAGGACCAAAAATGGATGAGGCGACGGAGGGTGAGGTTAGGGACGAGGTCGATGGAGGGGAGAGGCTGGTGAGTGGCAGGACAGGTGCAGTGATCCAAATCGAGCACCTACTCTGGGGCTTTAAATCGTAAAGAGGCAGAGACCGTGGCACTTGTTTTGTGGGCGACGACAATGAGGCTAGGGCTCTGGCCTTTGGGCGGCGACGACAAACGGAAGAAAGGAAATGAAGATCGGAAGACGTTGAAGACGAAGAGTCGGGACCGATCCAGAGAATTAGAATACCCTCGATGATTTTTTATCCGTAAACGATTAAACCATCGCCCGGTCGGTTCATCATAGGTCAATCGGTTCACCGGTTCTTGTCGATTTTTTATGGGTTGAAGATCAACTAGGTTCAACCCAAGTTCCGCTCCGAGATTAAAATCGATTCTTAATCCGATCGATTGATCCAGTCGGTCTGGTCCGATTCTGAAAACATTGCTTGAGAGTACTTCGATAGAGCCGAGATGATCACCTCAGCCATAGTTGAAGTCTGAACTACCATCTATGCTCCCTTGCTCTCTTTTTGGCTACTGAAGTCCGATCTCTTAAGTTCTTTAGTTGATGCTGAGGACGTGCTCGGTCAAGGCTGAGATAGAAATCCACACCAATACTATTATCTAATAATTATTGTATTTAAAAAAAGATAAAACTTTGTTAATTATTTAAAATATTTAAGCAGCTTATACTCGAGATTTTAAAATATTTCAAACTCTTGCGTGGTTATTACTCAGAAAAAAATCTGTAACATTTAAGAAAAATTATAGTATTATTTTTTTTTAATAAAATGTATGTAATGTTTGGATTCTAAAAAATTGCATCACTTTAGATATTTGTTATTTTTAAACTTTTATAAATATATGGAATATAAGAATCGGAAGTAACAATTTATTTTCTTTTAACTTTCTATTTTTTTATTTTTATTTTTTAATTTTTATTCTATACTTCATTTTTTTTAAATATAGTTTTTGATTAAAAATAATTAAAAAGTGCAACCTTCTATCACATTTGCATTCGATATTGTTTTCAAAGGATAGAACTTTTAAGGATTTTTTTGGATCTATAAACTATCAAAGCTTTTCAGAAGTGGGTTACTTAACTAAATTATTTTCATTCACTTGTTTCTATTTCTTCGATCTAGCACAACATTATCGCCAAGCTTTTTTTTCTTTTTATTTTTATTTTACCAGCATAGATATATGCCACGTAATTATGCATGGAGTGTCGAGCACGTAAAAGCCCGTGGCAAGTGGTGCTTTTCGAAACTAATCCTCACTCCAGCATGGGGTGCAAGATCCATGAGGTGTGAAGATTAAGAATCAAAATATTTTGTTTGAGAAAAATAAAAATTTGATGGGTTATCAAGTTTTCATACGGTAAATTATTAGATTTTTCGTACATAATGAGTGTAACAAAGATAAGTAATGCCGTATAGAGAAAAAAGAGAATAGAATAAATGGTTGGCCTCCATGAAAAAAGTGGAGCCCGTAGTTCAGTCTAAGCCCAACTCGGCAATGTCTCACTCAACGAGAGGGAGAGGAAGGAAAAAAAAAAAGAGGAGAGAAAGCACATGTCAATAAATCAAACAGGTCAGTTTTATATCATTTGAAAAGGAGAAGTGAAGTCAAATATTCTGGGTGGGGTCACACTTCTGGAGTTCTCATTATAATAGTTATATAACACGGGTGATGTAGTAGTATAGTACTAGTATTGGACAACATAACTAACACGAAGGTCTATTAATTTAGAGAGGGATATCAAGTGCTACAATTGGGTATAATGTAGTTGCAAGATTTTTTATTGTAATTGTAGAAATATAAAGATAAGTTACAGAGATGTGAGATCCGTATAACTAATATTGGATGGCCAAATGATATTTGTCACCCCTCACAAAATTTGAGGCCCGTGATGAATTTAATGATTTTTTTTCTTTTTCCTTGTAGTTAAGTTTCTAAAAGAAGGATAGCAAGCAAAACATGAGGTTGAACATAGAGCTGAACTCAAGGGATCCAAATGGAGTCAAACTTAAAGAACTTAGTTGGAGGCGAACTCGCAGAATAGAAATTCTGTTAGGTATCAATTATTTATTTATAAAATAATTATAAAATAAATTTTAAATTATTTGAGGGTTTTTAATTTTATCCTAAATTTTAATTTAGTGCAATCAAGTCATTAAACTTTTAGAATGGCTCAATTCCGACCTTGGTTATGTCTGCCGTTTAGATACCGTTAAGAATGGATAATGTGGCATCATGTAAGGGTCACGTGAGAGGGTTAATAGGGCTGACATGGAAGAAGGCTTTTTTTCTTTCACCGATCATTCTTTGCCTCCATTTTCTGATGACTGGATATCGACGACTCTGATGAGAGTGGTACTTTATCGATCGACGAGCAGATAGTGACCGGTAGTCCTCCATTTCTATAAGATAATTTTTTTATCTTATATTTTGATTTTATTTATTAAGATTTGTGTAGATTTTTTTCATAAATCCTAATTTCTTCGATCCGAAAAAAAATAAGAAAAAATTGATTTTGAGTAGCAAGTGACTGAAAAAATAATTTTTTGGTTGTACGTATGTGGTCCCAAAGCTTTCTGATGTGCATGGAATATAGTCCCAAATTATATTAAAGTATTTTAAAGCTGTTGAAGCTTTATTAAAGCTTCTGTTTGTAGTAAAATGGGTCCCAAGTCATCATCGTCTAAGTGGTCCCAAAGCTTTTTGAAGCTGTTGAAGCTTAATTAAAGCTTTTGTTTGTAATAAAATAGGTCCCAAGTCGTCCCCATATAATCCCAAAGTTTTGTTTAATGTTTTTGGATTTAGTAGAATGCAGTCCCAACTTGTTGTCTTCAATATTCATGGAATATAGGAATCCATTTCTTTTTCAGCCAGGACATCTTTGTGCTAGATGATAGTATGCTACTTCTTAAAACAGACTTTTGTGTAACTATTTTCTTGTTGTTGGACATAATTTTTTTGCTATTATTACTGATGTTTCAATACAATCTTTTTAACATATCACAGAATGGATTGTCTAATCATTGCTATACAACATGGTGGAAAATTTATCAAGATGGATGGATGCACTAAATATGTTGGCAGGAATGTGGCATGTTGTGATATCCATGACATAGATAACTTATCTTATGATGAGTTACATGATATAGTGGACAACCTATGCATGGATAAAGTTGTAAGATTATTTTGCAGAGTGTATATTCCAAATGATGATTAGGGAATGAGGCTTGGTTATGAAGATGGTCAGCTTCAAGAAATGATAAATCTTGCATTGGATAGAAGAGAATATCTTTATATTTATATTGACCATGAAATAATCAACAAACCAATCAGTAGAAGAAGACCTAGGACTAGAAGTGTTACTAAACAGTTTATGGACAATCAAGGCTTAGAACCAGTGAGAAGCAAAGGAATTGGACAACAACCAGCAAGGGGCAAATTAATTAAAGAATGCAATTACTAAGCAAAGTCAGCAAGCAGTGGTAAAGAAAAAAAAGAAAAGGTACTTGACAGAAGACCTAAAGAGCTAATTCAGATTGATGAGGAATGTTCTAGGGATGAAGAGTATGTCCCATTCAATAACAGTAAGGATGAAGAGTATGTCCCATTCAATAACAGTGAGGATGAAGAGACTGATGACAACTTTTATACAGATGTTGAGCTTTTAATAGATGATGAGTTGATAGCTATGAGGGAATGAGTGAGGGAAGAAAAGAATAAAACTAAGAAGAAGGAGGATCATGTGTAGAGGGAGCATTTACCATGTGTGGGTGAAAGTACAGGAGCAAGTATATATGCTCCTTTAGATGAACTTGAAGAGCAGATTGGGTACGATAGTGATTATCATAATTCATCTGAGTTTGACACACCTGAATCAAGTCTTGAGCATGAGCTTGGTGACCTCACGAAGAGGAAGAGGTGGGCTTATTTCAATTCAAAAATTGATATGCATCATGTCAAATTTTATAAAGATATGACATTCAACACTATTGAACATTTTAAAGATGCTATGTCAAGTATAGTGCAGCACAAAAGTTTGATGCGAGGTTTGTAAAGAACGAGGCTACTAGAGCAGAAGTAAGATGTACATTTAATGGGTGTTCATTCAGAATATGGTGTTCATATGAGAAAAATCTTAATAGACTCCAAATCAAGACTTATGTTGATGAGCATAGATGTGTAAGAAGCCATAAGAACAATCAAATGATAGCTAAATGGATTGCAAAAGAATTTGAAGAAAAGCTTAGGCTATATCTTGGTGACAAGCCCAAAGAGACGAAGCATGATATTAGGACAAGATTTGAAGTTGATGTTACCATTACTAAGTATTGGAGGGCAAGGCAATTGGCTTTGGAGACCATTAGAGGATCTCACAATAAACATTATATAAGGCCACCTGATTATTGTGAAGAGATCAGGAGAAGCAACAAAGGTGTAACAATAATCATGAAGGTTGAGAGGTCCGCTGATGGCTTACTATTCCAAAGATTGTATATTGATTTTGAAGCTCTTAGAAAAGAATTTTTGACAGGTTGTAGGCCCATTTTTGGCCTTAATGGTTGTTTCTTGAAATGGATTTGTAAGAGAGAGCTATTAGCTGCGATTCATAGAGATACTAATAACCAAATGTTTCTAATTGCATAGGCTATAGTAGAGGTAGAATGTAGAGATTCTTGGAGTTGGTTCATTAATCTTTTGACTGAAGATCTACGACTTGGAGATGGGTTGGGCTGGATTGTTATTAGTGACCAGCAAAAGATAAATTTAAGTCCATTGCTTTTTAAATATATATCTGCTTAGTTATGAAATATTATACTAATTTATTTTTGCTTGTTATATATAGGGATTGGTTCAATTAATCGACGATTTGCTACCACGTGCTGAGCATAGAAATTGTGCAAGGCATATATATAAAAATTAGAGAAAAAAGCATAGGGGTGGAGTTCTAAAGTCCATCTTCTTCAAAGCTATCAAGTGTACTACAAAGGTAGACTTTATGGATATACTAGATGAGATGAAAGCTTTATTTGAGGAAGCATGGAAAGACTTCACGAATGCAAATCCAAGAAAGTTTGTTAAAGCCTTCTTTAGCCCATTCTCAAACTGTGATGTAACAGACAATAATATATCTGAGACATTCAATAGTTGCATACTTCAAGCAAGAAAAAAGTCATTGATTGATATGCTTAAAGATATTAGGAGGGCATTAATGGTCCAAATGGCAAAGAAAAGGGAACAAAGTGATAAGTGGCATGAAAAAATTGCCCTCGAATACAAGAAAAGATTGAAAAAAATAAGTTAGAAAGAAGATGATGTGAGGTAATTTAATATGGTGAAAGCAAATATGAAGTCACATACAAGAGACAATCCTACGAAGTCAGCTTGGTTGATAGGAGCTGTGCATGCAATGAATGGAACCTAACAGGCATACCATGTAGTCATGCCATATATGCTATATGGCATAAGAATGATAACGTAGAGGATTATGTGGCAGCATATTATACAAAGGATGCATGGAAGAAGTGTTATGAGTATGTACTTCAACTTGTGAATGGAAAAAAGTTATGGCCTAGGACTGGTACAGAGGTAGTGCTACCTCCACCAGTAAGAGTAATGCCAGGCAGACCTAAAAAATTGAGAAAGAAGGACCCACACAAGGAATCCAAGCATCCTCATAAGATTTTAAGATATGGAAGACACATGACCTATCAGGTTTGCTTCAAAACAAGCCATAACAAGCAGGGTTGTCCCAACAAAAGTGATTCATCGACAACTGATCCACCTCCAAAGAGACCTAGAGGAAGGCCAAATAAAAATCAGATCATCACAACCAAAAGAAAAAAATTTACTTCCCAATTTCATGCCTTTTTATTTTGATCATTATATATCAATGCCTTATTACCTTTCTTGTATCAGGTTACATCTATCGGAACCAGTACCAGGAGGCGAGCAAAACTGCCAATTAAGAGAAGCAGAAGGCAAATGCTTCCTGAGGGTTATAGGCTATATGTTTCCCCAGATATTGAAAAAAAAAATTTTATGATAAGATTTGTGTCCAACAATTGAGTTGTTTAATGTCACCTTACTGATTTATATGTGCAATTGGTTTGTATAGAGACCAAGCCGGTTGAGATACATCAGTGGAAGAAGTGTAACTCAAATTAGTATGGGATTACTAAGAGCACAAGTGGATGCTAGAAGGAAGAAATAGAATGAAGAAACTCAGCCATTGTCTGATTAGTCAGGAACTCAGGGTAGCATCATTGACAATGCTTTGTTGATATGGTGCATTGTGTTGCCGCTGTGGAAGCAGTTCAAGATGATTATTCTTCTTGTTTATATAGATCAGTGGTTATTTTGGGTTATTTGTAATAGCTCAGATTATTACAAATAGATTTGAACTTTTCATATTTGTAATAGCTCAGGTTATTTTTGGTTGTTTGCAAATCTTTTGATAGCTCAAGTTATATGTAATGGAACAATATAATGATACATTACATTATATTTGATTTAGTGGTAAATGTTCACTGTTGATGTTTGTTATTAACTTCTATTTTTCAGGTTGGAATTATGAGTCCTGGGTTTGGTTTGGATGTTTCAATTATTGAGAATAAATGTATGTGCAAAGAATTCTGTCAATATATGTTTCAGTTAGCTGAAGGAATATATGTGCAAAGAACAAATGTATGTGCAAAGAACTCTAATAATGTATGTGCAAAGGACTCTATCAATGTATGTGCAACGAACTCTATTAGGGAACAAATGTATGTTTTAGTTAACTGAACAAGTTTGTAATTCAGAATTTGTATGTTAGCATTCCTTGGTTGCTTGTCTCTTAAGTTGAACAATGAACCATAAATTTCATGTGATGGTATAAAACATATGGAATTGTCTTAAGGTGCTCGACATGAGTTGATGCTTGAAGCTGCTCTCAGAGACTTGTTGTTGCTTCAATAAGCTTGGAGTTTATTAACAGTGTATCTTACAGTTCTTAACAATTAACAGTTCTTAACAACTAATGTTTCAACTTTCACCTTTCCCAGTGGCACATGACTTAATTAATAGTGGCATGGGATTGAATGTTTTATATTTTAGCTTTATTAACAATGGCATTCTCATTGGCATTTCCACTTTTTCAAAAGGTTATGATACATAACTTTCTGATACAATATATGTATCATATATTGTATGGGCAATCAAATATGGGGGGGCCAATCAAAATTGAATTCCAATATAGCTATCATCTATGAATTCCAATAACTTCATTGCAATCAAAATTGAATTCCAATATATGTCTCATCTATAAATTCAAACATAGGTAGGGGCAATCAAATTTGATTTGCAGTATATGTATGACCTATGAATCAACCTATTTGAAACACATCTCGACCTTTAAGCATTCATTGTTTAATATATAAGGGATGATGCTTAGCACACCTTGACATGTCATTTCACTCAAGAACTTTCCTTGTGCCATTTTATATTTGTTGGTTCTATGCATGTGCCAACTGACCATTTAATCTCTTTCAAGCTTTACTATTTCATATCGCAAGTTTATTTTAATGAAGATAACTTTACTAAAAGGAGATACAAATATCAAACATAAACCATTACATTCAATAACTTTGAAGTATAATATTGATTACAAAGTTGATTTTCAAAATCTTTAAAATTCTAGAGCTGGTCTAAATGGTATGATGACCACTTTTAAAATCATTACATAATAGCATACTGAAAGTTGATCAAAATATGACCACTATTGTTAGCAGAATGAATAAAAATATGATTGCAATCACATATAGCTTCTCCTTTGCCGTATGCTTAGCAAGCTTCCTCTTTAACTCTACACATTCTGCTTTCAGCCTTGATACCTCATCTTTGATGTCAGTAGCCTCTTTGTTTAAATCCTCTGTTTCTTCTAATAAATTGATTGTCTTTCTTTTGAGTTCAGCCACATGTTCTTTTAAACTAGAACTTTCTTCTCTGTATCTTCCAACTATAGCAGACAATCTTTTCACATCAGCTTTCAAGTCCCTTGCTTCATCTCTTTTGTCAAGTAGAGTTACTTTGGCTCGACTCTTTATCTCTGGATCAATCCAAGCAAAATATCTACAATAGGAATCATTCTGCCACCAATTAATATCCATATTATAACTAAAAAACTCATAGTAGCACAATTTAAGAAATTAAACATTGAAAAAAGAGTCAGTTGATACCGATCATACTCACCTGATAATTTGGACAATCCCTAAACCTTCATCCAGAATTATTATCGCTCCATGAAGTCCATAATTTAGCTACAAAATCACACTTGCACTGACTAGGAGCTTCATAGCTTCCAATTGACTCCATGCTAGAGACTGGGGAGTCATGTGACGACCTTCTAACTCTTGTAGATGCCATGTCTTTTAACACTTATCTTTCTCTCACTGATGTGCTGCCCTTATGAGTTGTAACCAGAGTCAATCAGCGATAAGTCGGATGAAAAGGATAGATGGATTCAGGAAGGTAAAAGTTAGATAAAGAATGAACAAAATATAATATAAAGAAATTATCTTTATCATGCGAATGAAGGACAGATCACCACCTTCTCGCCAATCGACAAACCACTACCATCACTGGTGTTGAGTCACCGAGAATAGGAGGGATGATCGGTTTATATAACTTAGATGAAGAAAGAAGTAAAGAAAAAAGCTTTTTTCTATTTTAGCCCCATTTATCCTCTCACGTGACCCTCACGTGATGCCATATTATCTATTCTTAATGACGCCTAGATGACAGACGTAACAAAGGTCGGAATTGAATCATTCTAAAAGTTTAATGATCTGATTGCACTAAACTAAAATTCAAGATGAAATTGAAAACTCTCAAATAGTTTAGGATTTTTTTCATGATTATTCTTTTATTTATCAATGTATCAGTTTTGTGTCACCAGATTGGGTTGGATGGGGTCGGATAGGGTTGAGTTAAAGATCAATCCTAACCAAGATTACTTGAAGTTGGGTGGGTAATCGCAGCCTAGCTAGTTTAAGCGGCTTTGCTAGCGATTATATGTGAAGCCTAAGGGCATGTATGGTTCAGTTTGGGCTCAAGTTTCAAATCATGTCAACTTGAATCGATTTTCTAAAATAGAAATCCAAATCGAGCCAACCATATAGAAAAAATGGCTCAAACCAAATTAAAAAAATACATTCAATTCTGTTCGGTTTACTAGGTTATGGACTATTAAATTTATGTCAAATATATAGCTTATAGAATGGGCTAAGTAGACTGTTATCTATTTTAATTTTTTTTCTAATCATGCTAAATAGGCAGTTTATAGGATGGTCTAAAGGGGTAATTTGTGGATGGGCTAAATATAAAAGCAATGGACTATTGAGGTTAGGATAAAATATAAATGAATCGATGATAATTCATATGATATATATATATATATATATATATATATATATATATATATATTAAAAAAATACATTCAATTCTGTTCGGTTTACTAGGTTATGGACTATTAAATTTATGTCAAATATATAGCTTATAGAATGGGCTAAATAGACTGTTATCTATTTTAATTTTTTTTCTAATCATGCTAAATAGGCAGTTTATAGGATGGTCTAAAGGGGTAATTTGTGGAATGGGCTAAATATAGAAGCAATAGACTATTGAGGTTAGGATAAAATATAAATGAATCGATGATAGTTCATATGATATATATATATATATATATATATAGGGCCAGCAAAATATAATTCGACTCATCAATCTGATCCATATTTGATCTGTCATAAATAGGTTTAGATTTGAGCTAAACGGATTTGGATCATAAATAGATTGATCTATTTAATCCATTTAATATTTGGATCAAATTTAGATTTCAGATATTTGGTTTGTTTAACTCATTTAATATTTAGATCTTAGATAATCTGTTTAACCCATTTATCCTATTTAACCTATTTAAGATTTATTTAATCTATTTAAAACTTGCTTAATCTGTTTCTGATCTATTTAATCTCACCTATTTAACTTGTTTAATTCATTTAACTTAATTTGATTTATTTAATAAATGGATTAAGTGGGTCAGATTGTGTTACTAGTTTAATAACAGGTCGGATTCAGATCTAAATTTTTAATCTATTTAATAAATAGATTGAATTTAGATTGATGATTTTTTGATCTAATCTATATTGACTTAACCCATAACCAACTCGATCTGACCCAATTGCCATCCCTATGTACATACACATACACCCTAATGGGTTGATTTAGTTTAAATTGAGTTTTTCAAAATTAAAATTAAAATTGAATCAATCTTTTGATTTTTAAATTTTTTAATAGAAACTAAACTAAATTTTAAAAAAATCTGATTCAAACCGAATCGAAATTTGAGGTTTGGATCAGTTTTGTATTTTGCTTTGTTTGCTTGCGTACCATTAGTTAAGTCTCACCTAAGTTTGCACACCAAAGCACTTATCTCTATAGAAGAGATCCTCAATTTAAACTTGATGGCAAATAATCATCATATTTTTGGAAAAAAATATAGTTTGTACTAAAATAGTGCATGGTGCTCCGATTTTGGAGTTTGAGGTGATCTTCACAGCTAAATTTTTGAATTTTTATTAAATTATAAGATTTTTTAAAATATTAGTCATAATATCTATGTTATATTATTCAATGAAAGTAAGAATATGCTCTAAATATTGTATTTATTAAAATTATTTATCAAAATATTATTAAATTTAATTAATAAAATTTACATAAGAATGATATTATATTGAAGGTAAAGGGTTAGAAAAAGAATCTGCACAAATAGATGCATATGTAATTTTATTTTTTTCTTAAAACTTTCTTCTAATTCAAAAATTTAGTTGGGCTTCTTTTTTTTCAACCACCTCATTTACAAAACAACCCAAGCATATATGATATTTAATTTTTTAACAAAAATCTATTTTAGATAATCCCTCAAACTAATCCTCAAACATCTGCAAGACACCAAATTTTGAATGAAGATCCCATCCATATATATATATGATTCTTTATTTTTTGTTTAACATTTTTCCTTAACATGCATGGCATGAGACCTATTGCTAGTATATAATATAGTGTTTGCCGGGCTCTAAGTTTCATTTAGGACTTATTTGGTTGACGGGAAGTGGAGAAGGAAAAAGATAGTTCTTAAAAGTGGAGAGGGAACATGTTGTTTAGTTGGAGTTTTAAGAAGAGAGGGAGAGTAAAAAAAAAATTTTTCATAGAAATTTACTTTTCATATTTTATGAAAAATGAAAATCCAAGGGAGAGATAAGTTTTGGCACTTTTTATAAAGTAGTGATAATTTTTTTTTGTCAAAATATCCTTTTAAGATCCATGACTAAGACTTCGCAAAATATCAATGAATGGTTAGGATGAAATATTGAACAGTAATATAATATAATATTAATATTATTTTAATATTTATATAAATATAATATTAATATTAATATTATATTTATTATATTTTAATATTATTTAATATTTACATCAATATAATATTTTTATTAATATATTAATATTTATATTAATGTAATGTCATATTTAATATTATATTTATATCTATATTAATAAATTTATTATATTAAAAAATATTAATATAATATTAATATAGTATTGATATATATTAGTATTATATTAATACATTCAATTATTATAATCTAATATTATATTATAATATATTAATATTATATTTACATTAATATAAATATAATATTAATATTTATATAAAGTTTAGGAGCAAAGAGGTATCATGTATATTGATTAAAGATATAATAGATAGTTTACATAATTTTTTTAAAAAAATAAATACTCAACTAAATATAAATTATTTAATAATAAATTATTTTTTTTATAATTTATTAAATATATTAAAATTTATTTTTAAAAAATATTTTTTTGAAAAATAACTGCCTGACAACTTACTTCCTGGGAAGGAAAGATTCTCCCCGCGAAGCAAACGAGTCCTTGATCAAATCCGCCTGGCCACCGAGCCCAAATCTATCTTTCCTGTCCCAAAGCTCCCATGGACTTGGACGTAGCGAAGCGGTCGCTGGGGCAGCGCCGGGGGAGACCCTCCCCAGCTCGTCCTCGACGCTCTCCCCTCCAAATACTACGACTCCTTCGTTCTCCATGGCCTCCGAGTCGACCTCGCCGAGCCCGGCCGACTCCTCTGCTTCATGACCGTCCCTCCATCGTAAGCCCTATCGCCCCTCGCTTTCTTCCTCGGAAACTCCCCTCTCTCCTCTCCATCTCCCAGTCTTGTTCTATCTAATCCCGCTCGTTCTTTGCGTCATATCTTCATACAGAACACAGGCAAGTTTCTACCCGGTGGCGCCACTGCTTCCCCGGTGGACTTGGTCGGCTCCGCCGCCTCGTAAACCACTTCCCTGGAGATCTGCATTGCCTGTTTGGATGCTGCCTTTGTCTATGTGCGTTCATTTCTTTTAGACTTTAGTTAAAACTCAATATCTTGAGCTTCAGAAAACATGTTAATTTCCATTAACCATCTCCAACAATAACAATAGAAAACAATATGCAACAAAGAATCTACTGTTAGACTTAGATATACTTGAAATTAGATACAAAGGCATGCTTAATTATCGAATCGTCTCGTCTTCCATGGTACCTTCGTTGCCAAACATTTAATGACAAAATTTTTTTCATCATGAAAAAAAGATATTTTCATAGAAGAAATCACTTTTCGTAGCACAAAATAACTTTGCGAATTGCGACAAAACTAGATGTTGTGATGAATGTAGATGTGCCAATTTTTCACATCAAAAATGGATTTTTGGATAGTGATATTTCAGTACTTTTAGTGACAAAATATCTGTCACAGTTTATGGAGTTATTAGCAACAATTCCAATTTTTGATGACAAGTTACTACTTTCATAGTAGAAGAGTTTTATCAATGGAGCTTTGATTACAAATTTGGCATTGAGATTCTTTTTTGTAGTCAAATATTTTAGACAATGAAATTTATTTTTTAGAATTGAAAATTTTTGTCGCTAAAAAAATGGCTTGCTGTGTTAGTTTCATATAAACCACGCCTACAGCCCAAGGATATTATACCTAATAAGCTGCTATATCAAGTAAATTGTAAAATGATTCGATTTTTGTCTTCCTATGTAGTTTTTTAATTAATATTTTGTCATACACACTCAAGTTATATTAAAAAAGGTTGCTATCCAAAATAATTCATGAAGATGAAAGTGACATTAAATTTAGCCTAGGTCGAACGATAACGTTCTTCGTGATCATACTCTCAGTTTTATGGTGTTACATAAACACTTCACTATGTATTAGAGAAAAAGTTTTGTCAACTACAGTCCTCTCCCTCTCTCCCTCTCTCATATGTGCACCCAGCCGCATGCACACATGAGCAACAGCTTCTGCGCTTCCAGATTACTAGGTTTTTCTTCGCTTCATGCTTAGGAAAAACATTTTTCATAGTGTTCATTTTCTGAAAAGTAATTTTATGCATTAAGGTGATCTTCTCCTTCCATCTTTATCAGAAAGAAAAAAGAAAAGAAAAGAAAAGAAAAAGAACATACATTAAGACATGGCATGTGCTTATGTAAGATAAACACTTAGAACAGCCACATACTTTAATTAATTTAGTTTGTTTATATCATCCAGAATATTTAAGGTGGAGTAACTAGATTGAAAACTACGGAAGTGTGATTAGATTTCTTAAAAAATGCTTTCCTTGCAGCCTAGCAAGGGTCTCTCTCTCTCTCTCTCTCTCTCTCTCTCTCTCTCTCTCTTTTGAACTTTTAATCTTTAACACAAATGTCAGATCTTTCCTCTCAATGATAAACCTATTATAATTCTCTTTAAATAATTCTTTAGTGATATCATTCTCTGTTTTCTATGCTTTTTGTCTGACAGATGAGAATGAACTTTTGTTATAATCTAACAACAAACCTATTTAAGTCAGGTATAAACAAATGGGTGTGGAGATCTCAATTCCTTATATATTTATCACGGTCCAGTTCAAGGTATGCTGAACTGGTACTGTCGGCTATTTCGGCTGGTCGGCGGTATGATTCGGTATGGTTTAATACCATACCAAACCGACGATCCAAATCGGAAGAAAAAAAGAGAGAAATAGAGAGAGAAAGAGGAAGAAAAAAAAAAGAGGGAGGGGAAAGAGCCGGCGGGGCCGCAGGATGGCCTCCGACTGGTCGTCATGGCCGTCGGAGGGTGCAGTTCACGCGCGCGGCACTGCAGGTGTGAAACAGGGGCATCGTCCCTGTTTCGTAATTTTTTTTAAAAAATATGGTTTTAAGTGAAGTCGGTAAACGATTTGTCGGCTTCATGATTTTTATTTTAAAAAAAAAATTCTTAAGTCGGCAATCCAATTGCCGACTTTATAAATTTTAAAAAAAATTTATTTTGTTTCGCCCTCTCGACCGCTCTCAAGCCGTCGGCATCGGCTCGCCAGCCACCGGGAGCCTTGCAATGCATCCGGGGCTCCATCCGCTCGACCGTCTTCAAGCCGTCGGCATCGACTCGCCGGCCATCGGGAGCCTTGCAACGCAGGTACCGTCCGTCCGGTAGGTTCTTCGCCCCCCCTCCGAGTGCTCTCTCTCTCTTTTTTGCTCTTTTGAAAGCCCTATTGGGCGATACGGGGCTCGAAAGCCCTTCGACGGCCGCAGCCGGCCACCGTCGGCCTCCGACGGCTCCCACCTTCCTCTCTCCCCTCCCCTCTCTCTCTCTTTCTCACTTTTCGTTCTTTTTTCTTCAGTACCGCTGGTGTATCGATTTTACCGGCCGAATCGTGCCGGTTCTCTATCGGTCCAGTACGAGATGGGGTGTACCGGTCGGTTCGGCACGGTATGGCAAACCTTGGTCCAGTCTCATTTTCTGAATCATATCAATACAATTACACAGGAAAATCAGCCTGGCATTTAAATGGCCCATTAAAACAAAGTTCTGTGATGAACATCCCTAGGGTTGTTGGGAGTTCCTCACATGGCTGATCTTTGTACTTTGTGTTGAAGTTTGACATGTGCCATTCAGATGGACACTTTTCTGTTGGGATATATCGGCTGACCCCTATACACCGACTTATCCTCGAAATGATCTGACCGACGCCCGACTCTACCCATCGGACGGACAGACGACTCCGACAATGACTGTCGACAATATTCGGCCAAAGGTATGCCGGCCAAACAGGCGAATACTGTTTCCAACCGACCGAGCGGCTGATCCCATATCATCGATTCACTATCGGGGGTTGCAGCCGATATCCGACTTCCACAAGACACCAGATCAACTGATGGTGTTTTCGAGTCATCACCCGCCGTTCCGGTAACCAAATACCGACATATAGTCGGCCAGCCCATCCAAATACCATACCATCGCTATGGGCTGTTGTCCTGCCAAGGACATGCTGTACGACTGTCATGGGATGTTGTCCTGCCAAGGACATGCTGTACGACCGTCATGGGATGTTGTCCTACCAAGGACATGCTGTACGACCGCCATGGGGCATTGTCCTGCCAAGGACATGGGTTAATTCCAATGACCTGACAACCCACGATGATTTGATAGCCCCCGATATTTGACAACTCTCCAGTTGTCTACACCATTGATGGCGGGACCATACCTCATTCTACTATAAAAATGGGGTAAGGCAACGATTTTGGTAAGCTCTCTCTCTCTCGTTGAGCCCCTAGTTTTTTCACTGTTGCCTAGTCTCCTCTCTGACTTAAGCATCGGAGGGTCCCCGTCGGAGACATCTTCGATCAGCGAGGACTTTCCTTGCAGGTGCGCGTTCCCGACGATCAGGCGATGAAGGGATTGGCCGCAACAGATTTGGCGCGTCAGGTAGGGGGTCGGCGCTGTGGCGGTGGTAAGACAGTGAGCTTCATAGAGCTTGAAAAATCTCTTGAGATGATAAAAATTAGGGCTCAACGATCGAGAGCTACCGGATCGGCGAGGCACTCTTCCCGCTGGGAAGAGACCCCTCCTTTACCTTCCATGGCGGAACCCAGCTCTCCGCATCCTGTGGTGACCACGGAGGCACAGATTGCGGTGATCGTGCGGCAAATGACTGTTCTGATAGACGCGGTCAAAAACCTCCAACAACAACCAACCTAGTTGCCGCAACCATCGGTGGAACGACCGACGGCGCACCCGATGCCGTCTAGAAGCAGCCGTCGACACCCATATCAACTTCCATCTCCTCGTCAAGAGCAGCCATCTCAGCACTCCCACCAAGAAGGGGGGAGGTGGCCACGGTGCGACACCCATCGATCTCGACGTCTCTCTCCTTCCCAGCTGGAGCGAGCGAGGAAGGAGAAGCGGCCGCGGACACCGTCTGCCTCCCTCTCAAATTCGTCGGGAGGTTTGATCCCTGGGGTTTCTCAACACCGACGGTTGGACGACTACGAACGTAAGTTCGAAGAAATCGACCGTCGGCTTGTCCAGTTCCAGGCGGATGGTCAGAAGTCTTCAAACGACGTCGACTTTTGGACCATCCAATCTCTCTCCCGATTTATCCTCGACGAACCAATCCCTAGTCGGTTCAAGTGCCTCATGTGGAGCCTTACGATGGCTCCACCGACCCAGTTGACCATCTGGAGAGCTACAAGGCTCTCATTATAATTCAAGGGGCAACTGATGCCCTCCTCTGCATCGGCTTCCCCGTCATACTTTGTAAAGCTGCCAGGGCCTGGTACTCCGACCTCTGCTCAGGAGGTATCCACTCCTTTGGACAGCTCGAGCATTCTTTCGTGGCCCATTTCAGCACTAGCTGGAAATCGTCACGAACCTCAGACAGTCTTTTCTCCCTTAAGCAAGGAGAAAATGAGACACTCCGATACTTTGTGGCCCGATTCAACATGGCCACACTTGAGGTTCGGGACCTCAATGAAGACATGGCTATCTCGACCATGAAGAGGGGGCTAAGGAGATCCCAATTCATGTATTCCTTGGACAAAATCCTCCCTCGGACATATGTCGAATTGCTGGAGCGCGCGTACAAATACATGCACGCGGACGAAGGAGCTTCCGACCGATGTCTGACCGAGAGCAAGGATCAGAAGGAGAAGTGGAAGAAAAATCGGGCTTCTGCTGAACCCAATAGTCCCCTAACCGATAAACGGGTCTCGCCCTGACGACGGAGCCCGAGATCATCCCGACGGCAGAGTCCGAGACCGACGCATCGCAGGTATGACTCCTACACCCCTCTCTCCACTCCTCATGCGCAGATCCTGATGGAGATCGAAGGAGCGGAATATCTGCGATGGCCTCCGCCTCTGAAGGCAAAGGGCCACGACCGGAGAAAATACTGTCGATTCCATCATGGCCACGGTCACAACACCGAGCAATGCATCCAACTCAAGGATGAAATACAGACCCTCATACGACGAGGGTATCTCGAAAAGTATCGAAAGGACCCACCGATTCGACTCCTTCCCGACCGACGACCCCAACTGACTGAAGAGGCAGCAAACAATCAGCCTACTGTCGGAGTCATCAACATGATCTCCAAACGACTGGACCGAGAGACGACTGCTGAAGGGGAGTCGACGAAGAAGCCACGTTAGGATGATGTAATCATTTTTACAGATGAAGATGCTTGGGGAATCCAAACTCTCCATGATGACGCTGTTGTTGTCTCGACAACAATAGTGAATTATGATGTAAAAAAGATTCTTGTTGATAATGGAAGCTCGACTAACATTTTATTTTACTCGACCTTCTTCCGAATGCGACTGTCGACCGACCGACTCAGGAGAGTCTCTACGCCCCTAGTAGGTTTTGCCGGGGATGCCGTCGCAGTGGAAGGAGAAATTGCTCTTCCTGTGACAGCTGGGGCCAAACCATGATAAAGCACCGTCTACTTGACCTTCACGGTCGTTCGAGTACCTTCGGCCTACAACATCATACTTGAAAGACCCGGACTAAACGCTCTCAGAATGATAGTCTTGACGTATCACTTGCTGGTCCGGTTCCTGACTAAAAATGGAGTTGGAGAAATGCGCAGGGATCAATGGCTCACTCGGTGATGCTTCCAAATCTCAACTCAAAACAATAAATCGAAGGATTCCCTGTCGGTCGATAAGTTGGACCAACAGAAAGAGGAAGAATGGAGTGAACCGGCTGAACAGCTGATTTCCATCCCGATATCAAAGAATCCTGAACAGGTGATCTGGGTCTGGTCGTAATTATCCGACTCAGAGCGACAGCAGCTGATAGAGCTATTGAAAACCAACACCGATATATTCGCTTGGTCGGCAGTGGATATGTCCGACATCCCTCTAGAAACAATGACTCACTGACTCAACATCGCTCCTGGCATGAGACCGGTGAGACAGAAGAAATGGTCTTTCACCCCCGAAAGATAGAAGGCCATCGACGAGAAAGTAGACAAGCTACTCGAGGCAGGCTTCATCAGAAAAATCACATATCCTGACTGGCTCGTCAATATCGTCATGGTGAAGAAAGCCAATGTGAAATGGAGGATCTGTATCGACTACACCGACCTGAATCGAGCCTGTCCGAAGGAGTGCTTTCCACTGTCGAAGATCGACCAACTGGTGGATGCGACATTCGGTCATCGACTGCTCAGCTTCATGGATGCCTTTGCCAGATATGCCCGAGGGCAAAGAGTATACGTTCTTCGTGACCGCCAAGGGCCTTTACTGTTACAGAGTGATGCCCTTCGGTCTGAAGAATACTGACGTCACCTACCAGCGACTCGTCAATAAGGTCTTCAAAGCTCAAATCGGGTGCAACATGGAGGTGTACGTAGATGACATGCTGGTGAAGAGCACACAGGCTTTAGATCACGTCCAAGACCTAGAAGAAATTTTTCGCACACTTCGACGACATCGGATAAAGCTAAATCCGACTAAGTGCGCCTTCGGGGTGATTTCGGAGAAGTTCCTCAGGTTCTTCATTTTTCAACGCAAAATTGAGGCTAACCCCGAGAAGATAAAGGCGATTATCGACATGCGGCATCCGAACACCAAAAAAAAAGTACAGCAGCTCAATGGAAGGATCATCGCACTCAGTCGATTCATTTTTCGATCAGTTGAGAGATGCCTTCCGTTCTTCAAAACCCTGAGACAGATAAAGGACTTCTCTTGGCCGAATGAGTGCCGGCAAGCCTTCGAAGATTTGAAAAAATATCTGACTTCTCCATCCCTGCTTGTAAAACTAGAGATTTGAGAAATATTGTACCTTTACTTGGCTACCGCCTCAGAGGCAGTTAGTGAAGGGGGGAAACCGCTTTTCCTCGTAGGATCTTCCAGATTTCATCAAATCTGGGATGGAATAATTTTAAAAAAATTTATCCTACATATTTCAGATCTAATTCTCTAGATCTAATTTTATTATCTGATATTTAAAATCTAAAATTAAATCTAAATCTATGATGAAAGAAGAAGTACCTCAAGGGTAATCTGATTACCCTGTAGATGATCTCTGCACAACTCAAGGTTCTGATATAGCCACGCAAGCACCTGGCCTCTACCAATATCCACTCAGGCAGGATCTGAAACATCTTCTCCTCACAAATCTACGCTCCAAAAATTAGATCTTTATCTGATTTGAAAGTACTTCAGAACTCTTTCTGAAGTTGGAGCAGCAGCCTGTCGAAGATGTCCTGCAGCCTTCTGTTCCAGGCGTCACCATGCTTTGGATCTTTGCCAGATGGACGTCCAACTCTTTGGACGTGAAGAGGGGAGGAAGGAGAGCAGGGAGGATGTGGAGAAGAGGGGAGGGGGTGGTAGCTATTGGGTTTTATGCATGAAATAATTTCTTCCATGAAATCCTAGGTGCAGCAGGGTTTATATAGACCCTGTATGCTACGTAGTGCCACATCATTCAACCAATCAGAAAATTCTAATAAATTCTAAAAAAATTCTGATTGGTGGAGTGATATCATTTGATTACATCAGATAAGAACTCCACCCTCTCTCCTAAGTTGGCGCCAACATTGGATAAGCTCAATCAAGGTGGCGCCAAAGAGTCCATGTTTATCAGGACTCTTTGGTTCTTATCCATTTGGGGCACCCACTTTAATCCAATTAGGCTCATGCTATAATCTGATTATGGCACCCAATTCAATTAGATTTTGACATGTGAACACTCCATAAAAATTCTCCAATGAGCCCTCTTCAGTTTAAGATCCATATGTCAACTTTTGACAGATGTCCTAAAATGAAATTGACAGATGCTAGAAATTAGCAGGTGTTGTCTTAAATTCATCTCATGAATTAAGACAAGCCTTTTCTGAGCAGGACAAGCTTCATTTAGACTGAGAGAAACCTTCCCAAGGTTCTCTGGATGAGTCAAATCATATTTGGCTCAGTAGAGACAGAAAAGATTACACGAGTAGAAAGTTAGGCTCAATCGTGTGCTAGCACGATTTTTTTGAACCTAATTGGATCTAATCCAAATCAATTGAGTTAGCCCAATTGATGACATCCAGACCCTAATCCTTGTTTGTGTGACCCAGTTAGGTTCAATTTCGTATAGTAATGAGACATGTCGTGATTTCATCATTGACATCATCGAATCTCCTTTCGATGGATCAGAACTCTTCTGATTCAGACAATTAGAATGATCGATCATCAATATCATTCTAATTGCTTTCAAAATCTACCAGTGACACCTAGCAGTATGTGGTGGCAACCCATCAGAACTGAAGACGAACCTCTCGGTGCAGTTACCTGTGTGATTGAGTTCCTCTATCATGAGTTCCGACTGAATTAGGGTTAAGTTGAACTCGTCAAACCCAACATCAATCATATGAGTTAATCGATCGATCCGAGTCCGATGTGAAATCTTAATGGAAAACTCTTTTTCATTATTTTACTCTGCCATGGCCATGGGCTTAAGGACTCGATCTTTCAATTATCATAGGACTACTCCTCTCATCTATCGAGGTTGATAGATCCCATCTTGGTGCAACCTAGTTCCTACAATGAATATGCCACAGCCAACATACACCTCAGGGTTCCGAATGGCTAGGAGATCGAGTTATGATATAGTCAAACTATAACACATTCAAGGTGAACTGTTGATGCACCTCAGATTAAAGAACTAGACACACAACTGCAGCATCGAGCTAGTCATCGACGAGAAGGTAGACTTTCTTATGACTGCTCGAAGTGGTCACGCTCAGTACTCTCGTTCTCAATGAATATCTGTACTCTCACTCCGATGTCTCCATACCGTAGACTCAAGACACATCTACCCTAAGAAAGCGATCGTACACCAACCTTCCAGATCGATCACCATCCTCGTGATGATCTTATGGTCAGGAGCTGTTTATGAGTTAGTTATGTAAATTCATGCCTTAAATTTTTAACTCTTAAAAATATGAATTTACATTCCCACTAACTCAAAGGATGTATCACAGACACACACAATGTGATAGAAGAATAACCCTTTTATTCATTTATAGTCAAAATTATAAATTTACCCTTAGATCTGTACAGGAATGTGTCAGTCGATCTGGCATCTAAGGCACACATCTAACAAACTCCCACTTGACCTAATACCAATTGGCCACATATCTAAATCCCATCTTCTCAAGGTGGGCTTCGATCTTCTGTTGGCCCAATGGCTTAGTCAGCGGGTCTGCCACATTATTTGTAGAGTTGACTCTCTTGACCTCGATATAACCCTTTTTGAGGTAATCACGGATCAAATGGAATCGCCGCTCGATGTGCTTGGACTTCTGGTGAGACCTTGGCTCCTTAGCTAGGGCTATGGTGCCATTATTGTCGCAGTAAAGAGGTATGGCATCCGATGACATCACTCCAAGCTTTGCGGTAAACTTTTTGTACCAGAATATCTCCTTCGCAGCTTCCGATGCAGCAATATACTCTACCTCCATGGTGGAATCAGCAATCACCGTCTGCTTGAAACTTTTTCAGCTAACTGCACCACCATTGCAAATGAATAAACTCCCAGATGTCGACTTTCAATCATCTATATCAGACATAAAGTCTGAGTCTGTATATCCCTGAATCTGAAGTTCTCCATTCCCAAAGACTAGAAACATATCCTTAGTCCTTCTCAAGTATTTAAGGATACATTTCACAGAAGTCCAGTGCTCTTCGCCTGGATTCGACTTATATTTGCTTGTGACACTCACAGCATGGGCTATATCAGGTCGTGTACATAGCATGACATACATGAGGCTCCCTATTGTCGAAGCATAAGGGATCTTGCTCATGCGTTCAATCTCCTCAGGTGTGCTAGGGCACATCTTCTTGGAGAGATGAATGCCATGTCTAAAAGGTAATAAACCTCTTTTGAAGTTTTCCATGCTAAACCTTTTTAGCACCTCCTCTATATACATCTTCTGTGAAAGTCCGAGCATCCTATTTGGTCTATCTCTATAGACCTTAATACCCAGTATAAAGGATGCCTCTCCTAAATCTTTCATAGAGAACTCCTTAGACAACCATACTTTGACTGAGGTCAACATGGGAATGTCATTCCCAATTAGGAGGATGTCATCAACGTACAATACGAGAAAGATAACTGCGCTCTCACTGACCTTTTTGAACACACATGGTTCCTCCTTGTTCTTGATGAAATCAAATATTTTGATGACATCATTGAAATGAGTATTCTAACTCCGAGATGCTTGCTTAAGTCTATAAATGGACCTTTGCAGCTTGCAGATCTTGTGATCATCATCACTGGATGTGAAACCAAGCGGCTGTTCCATACAGATATCTTCCTCAAGATGTCCATTTAAGAACGTCGTTTTCACGTCCATCTGTCATATTTCATAATCAAAATAGGCTGCAACAGCAAGCAATGTGCGGATGGATTTTAGCATGGCTACGGACGAAAAGGTATCCCGATAGTTAATGTCTTCATGCTGACTATAATCTTTCACTATGCACCTAGCCTTGAATGTCTCCACATTCTCATCTGCACCTATCTTTCTCTTGAAGATTCATTTACACCTAATAGGTACAATACCTTCAGGTAGATCTACCAAGGTCCAGACTTGGTTTGAGTGCATCGAGTCAATTTCTGATCTCATTGCCTCTAACCATTTTTCGAAGTCGATATCTGATATCGCCTCGTCATAGGTCTTAGGATCATCACCATGAGCCCCATTTTCCATGAGGAATATTTCCTCTACTTCCTCTTGTATGTTATCTAAGTACCTTTCAGGAGGACGGAAAATCTTAGTCGATCTACGAGGTGGAAGAGGTTGTGTTGGGACTGGTTCTGATTGATTAGGTTCCTCAGGTTCTTGAGCTCGTTGCTCTTGAGAGACATTCTCCTTGAGCTTAACTATTCTTTCGATGCCACCATCTTGAATAAACTATTTTTCAAGAAAAATAGTATTTCGACTCACAATCATATTGTGGTCTTTCGGAATATAGAAATAGTATCCTAATGACTCTTTAGGATATCCTATGAATCGATCTCTAAAAGACCTGAACTTTAACTTGTCCGCCTGCTGTCTCTTGACATGAGCTGGACAATCCCAAATTCTGAGATGATTCAAACTTGGCTTCTTACCATGCCATATCTCATATAGTGTGGTAGGAACGATTTTAGAGGGAACCCTATTCAATACATAAATTACTGTCATGAGACAATGTCCCCAAAGAAATTCGGAGAGGTCCGTGAAGCTCATCATAGAACGGACCATATCTAATAGGGTCCGATTTCTCCATTCTGAAATCCCGTTGAGTTGAGGTGTTCCAGGTGGAGTCCATTGAGAGACTATGCCATTGTCCTTAAGATAGTCTAGGAACTCTCGACTAAGGTATTCACCTCCTCAATCTGATCGAAGAACCTTAATGGGCTTTCCTGTTTGTTTTTCTACCTCATGTCTAAATTCTTTGAACCTTTCAAAGACTTCAGATTTGTATTTCATTAGAAACACATATCCGTACCTAGACATATCATCGGTAAAGATAATGAAGTAGACGTAGTTGCCTCTGGCCGGCACATCAAATGGACCGCACACATTCGTATGTACTAGGGCAAGTAGGTCTGTGGCTCTTTCCCCATGTCCCACAAAAGAAAGCTTGATCATTTTGCCTTGAAGACATGATTCACAAACTGGATATGACTCGAAAGTCAATGGACTCAATAGCCCGAATTTCTTCAATTTGTTAACCCTGTCTTCCGCTATATGACCTAGCCTTAGGTGCCACAGATACTTATCATTTAGACTATCTCTAGACCTTTTAATTCCTATGACATTCACATTTTGCTCAATATTAAATACAGATACATCAATGTGTAGCTGATAGAGACCGTTAATAAGAAAACTATCTGCAACTTTATTATTCTCATAAAAAATATTACAATGGTCCTTATGAAAGCTAATCACATAGCCTTTTTGTGCTAAACATGAAACAGAAATCAAATTCCTACTTGCTGCAGGCACATAATAACAGTCTCTTAAAACTAAATCTAATCCTAACGGTAATCGCAGAGGATAGGTTTCCACGGCCACAGCAGCAACTCTTGCTCCGTTTCCGATGCATAGGATCATCTATCCATCCCTCAGCCTCCTGCTCTCCTCAAGACCATGCATAGAAGTGCACAAATGAGTACTTGAACTAGAGTCAAGCACCCAACTGGATGCAGAAAAAATCGTAAGATTAGATTCTAAAATGAGCATACCTCCAGAAGGACCATCCTTCTTGTTCTTCAGGGTGGCCAGGTACTGAGGACAGTTCCACTTTCAATGGTCGTCTGATTGGCAGTGGAAATATTTTTCCTTATCAGCAGCCTTCTTCTTCGGTTCTGTCTTCTTCTTCTTGCCATCCACCTTCTGCTTCTTCGTAGACTTCTTTTTCTTTCCAAAAGATTTTTTCTTGGAAGAAGTCCACTCCACAGTAAGAACTGAGCCTTTTGAACCCTTCATAGAAAGCTCAACCGTAACCAGCATGTTCATTAACTCGACCAAGGTACATTGCATCTTATGCATATGGAAGTTCATGATGAACTGACCATATACATCGGACAAGGACTGAAGGATCACATCAATCTGAAAATCCTTGTTTAAGATGATACCGAGCTTTTCAAGCTCCTCAAGATCCTTGATCATTGTCAAACAATGATCTTGGACTGACTGCCCATCACGCATCTTGGCCTTAAAAAGTCTTTGACAGACTTGATACTTGGCCGCACGACTCTGTTCACCAAACAACTCTTGTAGGTGAGCCAACATTTGGTGGGTAGTTAAAATGTTCTCATGTTGGCGCTGCAAGTCATCAGACATTGCACCCAACATGTAGTACCTTGCTTTGTTATCATCATCCATCCATCTTTTCAGAGACGCTCTCTGTTCAGCAGTCGAACGTGCTGGCATGGCAGGTAGATCCTGGTCCAAGACATGAGTCAATTTTTCAAAATCCAGAATAATTCTGTAGTTCCTCAACCAGTCTTTAAAATTGGATCTAGTCAGTTTATGGGTGTCTAGAATTTTGGTCAGGGGGTTTGAGGCAGACATGTTTCCTGTAGAGAGTCAAAAATTTCTAGTTAGATTTTGTAATCAGACTCAACCAATTTGTTTAGGATTTTTATTTTTAAACAAATTAGGCTCTCACTATTTTTTCAGATCCCTACACTCCCTTGATAGAGATGTGAAAATCTCTGTGATCAATGATTTTTAGTGGGTGGTGCGGTCTCACTAACTGGCTCACCACCTCACCTAACAGTTATTGGTGATGGGTCAACCGATGAGTGAACAACTCTTGTCCAATGATTCTCTAATCATGGTACACCCAAAACTTGGTCTCTAATTCATGAAGCTCACCGTGTCTGGAATATTGCTCCAATCCTTAGTTAAGTCAAACCCACCATTTGCACGAACTAGGTTCCTGATTGGGTCCCTCACCGTATCCGAAATATTGAACCCAACCCATCCTCTAATCCGTAGCATCCAATGCCTAATGGACATGGTTGCGTCTTTCCGATGCAACTGAGCCACTGTAACCAGCCAAGAATAATCAACCCCGGGAAGGACCCGCACATCCACAATGGTGGAAGACCTAGACTTAATATTTTCTTAGGAAGATTTATTTAGGTCTCATTAAACTTGATTTGACATAGTCATAACAATTATGACTAACCTAGTGGCATGGGCTAGCTCGAATTGTTAGCCATTTCAAATCAGAACTGAGTCGACATATATGGTCAGGTAGGTGAGATCGATGGGAGGGATATACCATTAACTCGACAAGAATGCATTCGAGTCGAGTAGCTTCCAATTAAAAATCAGTCAGTCGCATCTGCCCAACTTACCTTAACCCAGACTTAATCCTATTAGGCTGGTCAATTATTAGCTTTCATGATCCCACATAACCAACTCTTGATTCGGTTTGATCAACCGCTAGACCTAATTGAGCTACCCAAGCCCAAACCCAATTTTATGAAAATATCTTAGATCTGAAATTTTTAATTCTAGACCTAACTTAATTTCATAAGCTTAATTCATTAATTAAGTTTGGGTTCATAAACAAAGCATGTAAAATAAATCCTAGGGTTTCAGGATCTAGGATTTTGCAGAAAAGTAAGTTTTGATTTCTGATTAAGGATGAACGCACGGCACCCCTACACGTCATATAAATACCCCATTGAATGAGAAGAGAGGGTCTTAAAATTCTACTTTGTTCTTATGATCGGACGGTCATGAGGAACACCTTAATCAGAAATATAAATTTAACTACAAAACTAGTTAGATCTAAATTAACATATCACATATACAATTTAAGATCTAACTAATACATGCTTTGCATACATTTCATGTATTAAAAATCAATCTAATTAACATGCTTTCAGATCTGATACATCACATGTAATATCTAAAAAATAAAATTTAAATTGAACTATTCAAAATAAAAACTATTCTAGACAAGTTACTAGAACAATTTTACAACTAGTCTAGGCATGCTGCAGATCAATTTCATGAAAAAATTAAAATTTTATTTTCTATTTTCTGATCTGATTATAACAATTATAACATCAAAAAAATAGAGAATAAATTATATTTAATTCATATTTTAATCTCATTAAAATATAAAACTTAAGATCATTCATGGATTCAACTAATCCTAGTCTAGTCATGCATCTTATGTATGTTAGATCTTCTTAGATTTAATTTTAAATATTTTAATTTTAGATTCTATCATATCTGATGTGATATCTGAAATTCTTTAATATCAGATAAATTAAAATTAAAATCAGATCTAAAATAGATCTGAAATAGATCCAACAATCTGGCTCTGATACCACTTGAAGGGGGGAAACCGCTTTTCCTGGTAGGATCTTCCAGATTTCATCAAATCTGGGACGGAATAATTTTAAAAAAAAATATTCTACATATTTCAGATCTAATTCTCTAGATCTAATTTTATTATCTGATATTTAAAATCTAAAATTAAATCTAAATCTATGATGAAAGAAGAAGTACCTCAAGGGTAATCTGATTATCCTGTAGATGATCTCTGCACAGCCTGAGGTTCTGATGTAGCCACGCAAGCGCCTGGCCTCTACGGATATCCACTCAGATAGGATCTGGAATATTTTCTCCTCATGAATCTACGCTCCAAAAATCAGATCTTTATCTGATTTGAAAGTGCTTCAGAACTCCTTCTGAAGTTGGAGCAGCAGCCTGTCGAAGATGTCCTGCAGCCTTCTGTTCCAGGCATCACCACGCCTTGGATCTTTGCCAGATAGACGTCCAACTCTTTGAAAGTGAAGAGGGGAGGAAGGAGAGCAAGGAGGATGTGGAGAAGAGGGGAGGGGGCGGTAGCTATTGGGTTTTGTGTATAAAATAATTTCTTCCACGAAACCCTAGGCGCAGCAGGATTTATATAGACCCTGTATGCTACGCAGTGCCACATCATTCAACCAATCAGAAAATTTCAATAAATTCTGAAAAAATTTTGATTGGTGGAGTGATGTCATCTGATCACATCAGATAAGAACCCCACCCTCTCTCCTAAGTTGGTGCCAACATTGGATAAGCTCAATCAAGGTGGCGCCAAAGAGTCCATGTTTATCAGGACTCTTTGGTTCTTATCCATTTGGGGTGCCCACTTTAATCCAATTGGGCTCATGCCATAATCTGATTATGGCACCCAATTCAATTGGATTTTGGCATGTGGACACTCCACAAAAATCCTCCAATGAGTCCTCTTCAGTTTAAGACCTATATATCAACTTTTGACAGATATCCTAAAATGAAATTGGCAGGTGCTAAAAATTAGCAGGTGTTGTCTTAAATTCATCTCATGAATTAAGACAAGTCTTTTCTGAGCAGGACAAGCTTCATTTAGATTGAGAGAAACCTTTCCAAGGTTCTCTGGATGAGTCAAATCATATTTGGCTCAGTAGAGACAGAAAAGATTATACGAGGAGAAAGTTAGGCTCAATCGTGTGCTAGTACGATTTTCTTGAACCTAATTGGATCTAATCCAAATCAATTAAGTTAGCCCAATTGATGACATCCAGACCCTAACCCTTATTTGTGTGATCCTGTTAGGTTCAATTTCGTATGGTAATGAGACATGTCGTAATCTCATCATCGACATCATCGAAACTCCTTTCGATGGACCAGAACTCTTTTGATTCAGACAATTAGAATGATCGATCATCAATATCATTCTAATTGCTCCCAAAATCCATCAGTGATACCTAGCAGTATGTGGTGGTAACCCATCAGAACTGAAGATGAACCTCTTGGTGCAGTTACCTGTGTGATTGAGTTCCTCTATCATGAGTCCCGACTGAATTAGGGTTAAGTTGAACTCGTCAAACCCAACATCAGTCATATGAGTTAATCGATCGATCCGAATCCGATATGAAACCTTAATGAAAAATTCTTTTTCATTATTTCACTCTGCCATGGCCATGGGCTTAAGGACTCGATCTTTCAATTATCATAGAACTACTCTCATCTATTGAGGTTGATAGATCCCATCTTGGTGCGACCTAGTTCCTACAATGAATATGCCACAGCCAACATATACCTCAGGATTTCGAATGGCTAGGAGATCGAGTTATGGTGTAGTCAAACTATAACACACTCAAGGTGAACTGTCGATGTACCTCAGGTCAAAGAACTAGACACAACTACAGCATCGAGCTAGTCATCGACGAGAAGGTAGACTTCCTTATGACTGCTCGAAGTGGTCACGCTCAGTACTCTCGTTCTCAACGAATACCTGTACTCTCATTCTGGTGTCTCTACACCGTAGACTCAAGACACATCTACCTTAAGGAAGCGATCGTACGCCAACCTTCCAGATCGATCACCATTCTCGTGATGATCCTATGATCAGGAGCTGTTTATGAGTTAGTTATGTAAATTCATGCCTTAAAATTTTCAACTCTTGAAAATATGAATTTACATTCCCACTAACTCAAAGGATGTATCACAGACACAATGTACATAATGTGATAGAAGAATAACCCTTTTATTTATTTATAGTCAAAATTATAAATTTATCCTTAGATCTGTACAAAAATGTGTCAGCCGATCTGGCATCTAGGGTACACATCTAACAGTTAGTTCGGTACTCGTTCGGGAGAATGAGAACCGAATTTACCAACCCATATATTATACCAGCAAAGTGCTCCACGAAGTCGAAACTCGATACTCAAGAGCAGAGAAAATGATATTTACCTTGGTCATATCAGCGCAACGACTCCGTCCGTATTTTCAAGCGCACGCCATCGTGATCCTCACCGACCAACCCCTGAGGGCGATCCTGCATCACCCCAACACATCAGGATGACTGGCGAAATGGATGGTGAAGCTGAGCGAGTTCGACATCCAGTACCGATCGTGACCTGCTTTGAAAGCCCAAGTTCTGGCCGACTTCATTGCGGAATGTCCAACAATCGACCAAATGTCAGAAAATGGGAGCTCCAAAGAAGCTGTGACCTCTGAATATAACCCCGGGTCAACCTGGGTATTACACATAGATGGAGCTTCCAATGCTCAAGGGAGCGGGGTCGGGCTCTTGCTTACCAACTTGAAGGGAGTAGTTACCGAGTATGCCCTCCTGTTCAACTTCAAAGCCTCTAATAATCAAGTCGAGTATGAAGCGCTTCTCACTGGCTTGAGAGTGGTGAAGGAGCTCGGGATCGACAGCTTCAGAGTCTTCTCCGACTCCCAACTGATTGTAGGGCAAGTCAGAGGCGAATTTGAAGCGTGGGATCCGACCATGGCAAAATATTTTCAGAAAGTGAGAGATCTCGTGGTGCACCTCAAGTATTTCGAGATCTTCCACATTCCCAGGATGGAGAATGCTCGGACTGATGCACTCTCCTGGCTTGCGACATCTGCCTACGGTGCTTTGGACCGGACAGTCGTAGAGAGTCTCGAGCAACCGAGCGTCGACAAGGCTGAGGAGGTGCTACAACTGACGACCGAACCAAGCTGGATGGATCCGATCGTTCAGTATTTGATTGATGGAACCAGCCCCGAAGACCCCGTAGAAGCCAAGTGACTTGGTGGACGGCCTCCTAATATGTAACGATGGACGGGCGACTCTATAAAAGGTCGTTCTCCCTTCCCTTACTAAAGTGTCTGGGACCGACGGACGTGGACTACGCACTCAGAGAGGTGCATGAAGGGATCTGCGGAAGTCACCTGGAGGGCAAATCTCTGGCCTACAAAGTCCTACGGCAAGGTTACTACTGGCCCATCATGAAGAAAGATGCAGCTGATTTGGTTCAGAGGTGTGAGCCATGTCAAAAGTACGCCAACATACAACACCAGCCCGCCAACTAGCTGACTTCTATTGTCGCTCCGTGGCCCTTCGCCTAATGGGAAATCGACATACTCGACTCTTTCCCTCCGACGTCTGGCCAAAGAAAGTTCATAGTCATCGCAATCGACTACTTCACCAAGTGGATGGAGGCCGAACCCCTAGCGCAAATCATCGAGCGTAAGATGGAAGACTTTATCCAAAAGTCTATCATCTCCAGATTCGGACTGCCACACACTATCATCACCGACAATGGACGACAGTTCGACAACCAAGACTTCAGAGAGTTCTGTGCAAGATTTTATATCACGCACAAGCTGACCTCGGTCGGGCATCCACAGTCCAACGAAAAAGTCGAAGTAACCAACCAGACCATTCTACATGGATTGAAGACTCGACTGAAAGAAGCCAGAGGCCTCTGGGTCGAGGAATTGCACTCAGTCCTGTGGGCGTACCGAACGGCACCTCGTGTTCCGACCGGAGAATCTCCTTTCAATTTGGCCTATGGGACGGAGGCAATGATCCCACTCGAGATCGGGCTACTATCGACTAAAGTTGAGCAGTACTGTAAACCAGGCAACTCCGAGTGTCGGAGAGCTGACTTGGACCTCTTACCCGAGCTCCGACGTGAGACTCAACTCTGTATGGTTTCCTACCGACAAAGAGTGGCCCGATACTACAATGCTAAAGTTAAGCCAAAATTTTTCAGACCTGGAGACCTGATTTTAAGGAAGGCGGAAGTCTCGAAGCCTCTGGATCAAGAAAAACTGTCCCCAAACTGGGAAGAACCCTACAAGATAGCGGACACCTGCAGGCCGAGCGCCTACCGACTTGAGACCCTAGAAAGGACGACCATTCTCCAGACTTGGAATGCCGACAACCTGAAATTATACCATCAGTGAATTCTGTATGTCCTTGTTCGGAATACAACTCAATTTCAAAATTTTAGAGTCAACAAAGTTCAGCTCTCCGTCGTGGGTCGGCCCTCGTCAGAAGTACGAGCTTCGATGCCCCGACTTGGGCCCAATGTTTCGTTGGGAACCTACGGCCCGATTGTCGATGACACATCGAACTCTTACGAGAACCATTCTGCCTACACTAACGAAAGACAGCACTGGCGATGAAACCTCTCTAAGTTGAAGCCGCGCTTCTTCCACAGTCGACTCTCAGTCAGCGCGGCTGGCTAACTTGCCGACTTGGCTTCGACTAAGAAGGACAAAATATCAAGACGACTGAGGTTGCACTTGCGACATACCGATTTGATCACGATCAATCGAAGGATATTCGGCTTGCCACCGTTTATCATACATTGCGACGTATACGCCCGACCAAGGGCCAGGCAACGGATATTCGACTTGTCATCGTTATCCTAACCGAATACGTCGGACACTACTCGACTATCAGATTCTACAGAATGATCGTGTCAACAAGCTATGTTCGGAGATTGATCGACACCCAGCTCGATGTGCACGCCCGACCAAGGTTTGGATGACAGACGCTCGGCCTACAGTCGACACCCAAGCTAACTGTATCGAACGGCTCTCGACCATCGAATCCTATGCAATCTGTATGACAGTCAGGACGTCGGTTTACGATCGGGGCTTGCTCTGCCCTTAGCATGGCGCACGCTACTGACTACTTGATCAACTACGCTGGATCCCACCGAACGTCCTAACGAGGTATGTCGGATCTACGACCTATACCCTCGGGGATGTCTCGATGAGACATACATTTTGAACCGCATGCAGGAGAAAATTTGAAAAGTCTTCGATTTCATTTAGTTGAAGTTAGACTTATAAAATTAGACCGAAGTCTGAATACACGTATCAAAGGCGAAACAAAAATAAAATAAAAACAACGGAGCAGATACTCTGACTACTTGTCGGAATCGACTTCCTGGATTGGGAAGGGTTCGGAAGCGATCGGTGCACCCACTTGGGTCGGAGTGGGATCGGAGGTTGGAGCAGCCTCACCTTCGGTAGCTCATTCCACCGGTCCAGGGACGGCCTCCTCCGCAGCCGTCTGATCCTCCGGTATTGGGTCAGCCTCCTCCTCTGCGGCTTGGTCCTCCGACCCCAGAGGGACGATGCTGCTCAGGTCGAGCTCTGGGTATAGCCTCTGAATTGCATCCTGGACGTTCTCGTACGCCACTCGGTAGGAGGCGAAGCCGCTCTCGAAAAGCTCCTCTCGGTACTCGTCCGAGCCACGAAAGTCCTCCACCGCCCGGCTCAACGCCTCTTTAGCTGACTCCGCCTCCGCCTTCGCTATGTCGGCGTCGGTTTGGGCGGAGGACAGGTTCTCCTCGGCCTTAGCCAGATTTTTCAGGCTGACCCAAAGTTGTTCGCGTTCGACTTCGAGCTCACTAATGCAACTGTCCCGCTCACGCCGCAGTCGATGAACAGAATGGGTCTTGCGCTTGGCCTACTCGCGGGCCGACTGAAGTTCGACCTCCGAGACAGCCAGGCCATCGGTGAGTCAAAAAATCTCCTCCTCGAGCCTGATCTCGCGGTCGACCGACAGCTTCAGCTGTTCCACCAGCGTCGCCTTCTCGACTTCGGCGGTTTCCGCCCTATCCTTCCAGGCCGCCTGGATGTCGCCAAACCTCCAGTACCCGACCTCCAACTCAGACATGTTGTAGATCAGCTGCAAGTAGAAGGCCGGTCGTCAGAAAAATAAAATGATGAAAATAATAATGGAGAGGAAAGAAAAAGAAGAACTTACTCGATCGTGGTTGGGTAGAATGAAGAGAGCATCTCGATCACCTGCCGACTCTTCAAGAGCTCCCGATCGATCGGGAGAATGGTTGCCGGACACAACCTCCTGGCCAAATTATGGTTGGCCAAGATCGATGCTCTCTCGGGAACCCGAACATTGGATGATGCGACGCAGTTCGCCGACCTTGAGTCATCCACCGGTGCCATCGGAGCCTTCCTCCGATCAGTCGCCCAGGCCCGGAGATCGAAGAAAGATGAAAAGCTTGAACTCGACTGAGTTCTTCCCGAGGGCACGATGGGAGCCGCCGCAGGTCGTTCGGGCTCTCGTGCTTCGACCCGAACCTCTTCCACAGGTGAGGCCATCGATACTTTTTCGGCTACCTCCTCCGTCGCTCCTTCGGACGGTGCCTTGGGTGGCACCGCCGGCGTCGATGAGGTGGTGACTGGTTCAAAGTCTGACGCTCGTTTGATGTCAGGCTGCGCAGTCGCCATCGCAACGGCAGTCGGGGATGATGTCTGGGGCCTCTTGGGTGGCCGCGAAGGTCCGGCCCCGGGCGTCGGTCTCTTCCTCGCCGTGTACTGTCGAATGTCGGCATCTGTTAGTCTTACTCTCGGTGGCATGCTTGCAATTTCAACGAAAGATTAGCACAAGTCCAAAGACAGATGAAAAAATCAAAAGACATCCGACAGATCGAACTGTACCTAAATGGGAAACCGAACTTAGGCCGGCGTCATAGAGAGTTTGCTCGGTGACGAGCTCTCTCTACTTCAGCACCGACATATCCTTCAGTCGGTGAAAATCCTCTCGGTCTTTTGTCTCTACTCGACTGTTTTCGTTCGGCTGAGTTCGGGGGTCGCCCCAGCGAGAAGGAACCCCCAAGGTAGCGAAGAAGAAGCGAAGAAAAATTAGTTCTTCCACTCGTAGATCGACGATGGAAGATCGGTAATGAATAAAAGATCCTTTCGGAGATTGAAGAACCACCACTCTCGGGCTTTTGGGTGGGGTCGGAGGACGAAGAACGTTCGGAAGAGAGACATGTGGAGAAAGATCGGCAAGAGCCGACACGACAAAGCAAAGTTGATCATTAATCGGACTGAGTTCGGTGCCAGTTGCGCCGGGCAAAGCCCGTAATAATCTTGGACATTCCGGACGAACTCCAGAATCGAAAAGCGAAAACCAGTCCGAAGGTCCTCAGCATAAAAGGCCACCTGGCCCGGAGGCGGGTTGTTAACCCGACCCTCAGTCCCAGGGGCGAAAAGTCGAAACTGCTCCGGGATACCATATTGTTTCCTAAGCCGTTCGACATTCGGCCCCGAAAGTGAAGAAGCCTCCACCTTTGGGGTCGACCGGGAATCATCGGTCGGGTTCCCCGACTGACTTCCTCGAAGAGAGGTTCTAGCCATAACACTAACCCCGAGAGAAGAGACTAAAAAGGAAAATGCAAAGGGAGCGAAGATGCAAAGGGACAAGAATGAAAAGCTTCGAGAAGAGCTTTCAAAGAAGGAGGACGAAAACAGCTACCTCGGACTGGAGGACAACTCGACAGGGCCTCAGCGTTAGAAACAGGACAGTAAAAAGTAAAGCTTTGGATACGAGTGGCCATGTATATATAAGACCCTTCGACGGTCGAGTTGAAAGCACGTCGAACGAGGGTTTTTCGGATGTTGACATGTGACAGCGTCTGGGCCCTTCCTCGGTCCGATGGTTCGACATACCTGTCCCAGATCGAGCCACATCGCCTCCATCCACATTGCCTCCATCCACGCAAACGGTTCCAGCCCAATAGCCCCCCGACGCGTGGTGGAAAAACCGCGTCTCGGAATTAATTAACCGACGGCGGTTTGCGTTCCCAATGAGATGTCTGACGTCGGATCGTCTGTTGGTACGGTCGGCAGAGTCGGAGCATGACATGATGGAAAACCACTCCTTTCGCCCGAGACCGTCGCCCACATGGTAACACGGGCCAACACGACATCAGACTCAGGAGTGGGGGGGCAACTGTTGGGATATACCAGCTGACCCCTATACGCCGACTTATCCTCGAAACGGTCCGACCGACACCCGACTCTATCCACCGGACGGACAGACGACTCCGACAATGACTGCCGACAATATCCGGCCAAAGGTATGCCGTCCAAACAGGCCAATACTGTTTTCAATCGGCCAAACGGCCGAACCCATATCACTGACTCACTGTCGGGGGTGGCAGCTGACATCCAACTTCTACAAGGCACCAGATCAGTCGACGGTGTTTTCGAGTCATCACCTGACGTCCCGGCAACCAAATACCGACATATAGTCGGCCAGTCCGTCCAAATGCCGTACCACCACCATGGGCTGTTGTCCTGCCAAGGACATGCTGTACGACCGCCATGGGACGTTGTTCTGCCAAGGACATGCTGTACGACCGTCATGGAGCGTTGTCCTGCCAAGGACATGGGTTAATTCCAATGACCTGATAACCCACGATGATTTGATAGTCCTCGACGATTTGACAACTCTCCAGTTGTCTACACCATTAATAGCGGGACCATACTGCATTCTACTATAAAAACAGGGTAAGAAAACGATTTTGGTAAGCGCTCTCTCTCTCTGAGCCCCTGATTTTTCCACTGTTGCCTAGTCTCCTCTCTGACTTAAGCATCGAAGGGTCTCCGCCGGAGACATCTCCGGTCAGTGAGGACTTTCCTTGCAGGTGCGCGTTTTCGACGATCAGGCGACGAAGGGATTGGCTGCAACATCTTCCTTTCTCATTCAAGGAATATCATAGTTCCTTGTCTAAATATTTTTTCCCTTAATTATTTTCATTTTGGGATACAACACATCTCCTGTCTGACGAAGTCATCAGTAATCCTCTTACCAGGTTGTCACCCCTATTCATCATTAACATTGGACCACCACAATTAGGCAGGTATCAGATGTTGAATAAAAAATTGCTCTTTTTAAATAGATTGAAGATTGGAAGAGGACACGAACACACATTCTGGTGGGTATAGTGAACCAAAGTATAATATAGGACATAATCATGTATATGATTCTTCTGTTGATTTGATTTCAAAGGTTATGTAATCATAGTCATTATTTAAGTAATGTGAAGCAAAGCAGCACGGCGAAAACACAAGAACCTATATTGTTGAGATACATTTAGGGTTTTTTTTTTTTTTTTGGCTGTTTCCCTGAAGCTCAAGCTATCAATTGTCAAAAATTCTGGAGCCATAGAAGAGTTGAATTGGCACTTGTACTTGATTAGAACCTAAGATGATTTTATTAGTTCCAATTTATATTCTTTCCAAGTTGACTACTGATGCATATTAAAGCTGTACAAATGGGCAGCAATAAGCCCTTCACTGCTTATTTTGATAACAATTACAACACAATTCGGTGTAGTGATTTAGCTTCCCCTTTAGCCACCATGGCACTCTCCAAAATCTCGTACATAGACTCAGTGATCATCTACTTATTCTCTTAACTTTTTTCTTGTGACTTTCTCTTGGAGGAATGAGTTTTCTGAACCACAAATAGCTTCTTCAACACCCTCAGCTTCTCCACCAAGCTAAGCCCCTTGTGGTGAAGCACACGTCCACTCTTCGACACACCTAACACTGGCAGCCAGCAGAGCTCGATTGCTCCATGTTTCTCCTTTTCAGTTAACAAACCTTTTGCAGTGGCTGCTGATCCTTTCAAATTCTTCTCCACAATGCCTTCTTTTCGGTCGTCTGAGGCCTGACAGAGCTCTTCATTGAAGTCCTCCCATAGCATGTCCATCCTCTCCTGGTAGTCGATAAAAGTGTCGCTGTAGTCGCTGAATGATGGAGAATTTGGCCTGTGATTTCTTTTAACTGTGTTGGTGATATCAGTGGCAGCTCCTTCTGCCACTGAGAAGCTTCTTCGGAGATTGGTGGTCTTCGTTTCAGGTGAGAGAAACCATAGAGAGGAGGTGGTGATGGAGGGGAAGGGGAACTCGCAGAAGGAATCTTGGTCTGTGGCAATGGTGGGGAAGCTGAAGTCATCCATCCTAGTTCTATTCTTCTCTCTCTCTCTCTCTCGGTCTCTTATTATAGGATGCAATGTGGTGTTGTGTTCTTGACCTTGGAGGTTTGAAGCTTCTAAAAAAAAAAATGCGATGAAGAGAAGTGGGCACCATTGGTTCTTGGTGTCAAGATATTCTTTCAGGGTGGTTGGCCATCTCCTTCACCTCCTCCGGATTAAGCGGTAGGGGAAAGTGGAGAGTTTTAGTTTCTTTGTGCATTTGGTTAACAGGGCATTCAGGTGCTGAGTCCATCCAAACCAAAGGGACGTACGTTAGTTACATTGGTGGCAACTGGCAAGTGAAGGGAAAAAAGTCATAAAAAGATTGGTCAATTTCGACATTGGATGTATTAAAAAATAGGAAGAAAGCAAGGATATCTGTTCACAAATTTGGTGTTTTCTTCAATGGTCGACCCAAGGTGGCACTTTTTTCTTGATGGAAGTGTTGTGTTTGAAACACATTGGTCACCTAAAAGATTAGTCAGGTTAGATTTGATGTTTTGATTCAAGTGGGTCCTGGGTTAGTGTAGTGCAAATTAAGTTAGGGGGACCCAATTTGGGTAGGAATGTAACGAAACCAAGAGTACTCCATGAAGCAGGTGAGGATGATAGCCGGTTAGGGTGGGTTTGGGTTTGGTCATACCTAAACCCAAAATCTTTCTGTTAGATCCAGATCCAAATCTAAATCCAACTAAAACTACATCGGATAGAAATCAAACATTTAACAAATTATTTATCCAAAACATTTGTTACATCCTACAAATGTATTATTCAATTATTACTTTTTTATTTTAGCATCCATGCAATAAAAAACATGAAGCATAAAAAGATCCTGCAATAATTGAGCTTGATATAAGTATTAAATCATAATGAGTATTTGGTGAACAAGGTTGGTTCCAATTTCATGACTCTCTATTCGATCTTTTTCTTTTATGAATAAAAGAAAGAAATGGATAGATGCACACAGAAACGTGTGTGTAAGTATATATTTGAATATTTATGCGGATATTTGTATGCATATATTATCATGTTTGATTTTGATCTTTTGGGAATGGATTTACATAAATCCAAACCCAACCAGCTAGGGCTTCAAGTCTAATTTTGAAAACATGGACCCAACTAATAGCTTATTGAGTTTATTTTTAATGACCAGAACCTATGTATATGTACCATGTTAAGGATTATCAGCCTCCATTGGTGCCAATACCATTTAGGAGAAAGGTGCCAACAAATTGAGCTAACATTATTGCCAAAATATTCAAAACCAAAAATATAAAAAATAATATAGAATATAATCCAAATTTAAAGATTTTTTTAATGGATTTTAAGATATCAAATCGTTGAACATCATCGAGATTTTCTTTTTCCAAAAACACATCTACAAAGAAAAATCCTTCCGGACCTAGAGTTAGAATCCTTTTTAGAAGAAATTTTTATGAACTTAGAAACCCAAATCTCAACATGAAGCCGTCGTGGGAAGGTTTTCTCTGGTATTTAAAAACATAGAGACTAGGAGTGCTAATCTGAATGGGTTGTGTTAGACATGGGTCTGGTCGAACGTGGGTACATAAAAAAATTATTAATGTAAATTCGATCTATTTATTAGATAGTTCAAAAATTTAAATCCAAATCCAATTTATTTATAAAATAGGTAAACCACCTAACTTGTATAACTCGTTTATTATATAGGTTAAATTAGGTTAAATGGATCGCACAAGTTAAATAAATTTTTAAGGGATTAAAATGAATTTAAATGATTTAAACATATTAAACAGGACAGAAATGAGTTAAATAGTTTTAAATTGGTTAAGAAGGCCATAAATGGGATAAATAAATTAAGTCATCACTTTACTTTTAATTATTAAACATATCAAAACAAGTTAAAGAGATTAAAGGTCTAAATTTGAATCTAACTTGTTAAGTAAATGAGTTTAGATAGGTTGATATATTTATGATCGAAATCTGTTTATGTCAAACTTAAATCTACTTAAAGCGGATCGTTTATGGGTTAAATTAATAGATTGAGTCAAAAATTACTATCTCTAATAGAGGCTCAATCAATTCACTTAGATATAATGATCTCGGTGAACCTATGACATGAGCAAGTTAACTAATAAAGCAATATTAAAATAATGAAATAACACACACGCACACACACATAAATAATATAATATCAAAGACATATAAATAAATCTATAAAAGAGAAATAAATCAAATAGAAGCCTATCCAAATATCAGAGTGAGAGTAGGATTAAACTAAGATCTCTTGTATCTGTGGCAAGAGACTCCGCCAATCTTGCTTCTTCGTTCGATTCTGAGCTAGCTTCAATATATTGATGGCATTATCATTTTTGTGGATGCTAAGATTGAATCCGTGCAATCTCAAGAATATCTTGTGTTTGCTTAAGCTGATTTTTGGATTGAAACTAAACTATAAAATCTGATATGGCATATTTTGGATGCGATAGGGATCTGTGGTAGGTTCTGTCTAGTTTTTTTTTTGGTATTTCAAAATTAAGGTGTTTAGCCTTTCTATTAAATATCCTGGAATGCATTTGCTCCTTGGGCTGAATGGACTCATAAAAGATCAAATTGGTTGCCATTGGTTAAGAAAATTTAAAAAAGGTCTGCATCTAAAAAAGATGAAAGAATTAGGTCAAGGATCAAATATGCTGTGTGGAGGCTTCTATATTATCAACATGTTTGCAAATCTGAGGCTTTTGATAGTTTAGCATCTCAAGGATTTTGACATGTATTCGCTGGGAAGATGGCGGTGGAAATTGTTAAATAATTCTCACAATATTTTGGAAAGATTGGATTCAAATTTTGAATTACAGAGAAAAAGGCTGCTCTTTTGGTCATAATCGACCTCAACTTTCTTCTTGTTTCTAAAAGAGGAGTGTTTAGAGCAAAAGACGGGGGGATTTTGGACTGTAGGCTTTGGAGGATGGTAGGCTCCACGAAATTTAATATAAATCTAGATGATATGATTGTTTTGAACGTAGGTTGATTTCTTCGATCTCCTGGTCCAGAGAGTATGAGAAAGAGAGAATTTTAGATTTTTTTTTTTCCCTTGTTGATCTAAGAGAGAGAAAGTTTTAAATTTTGTATTTGTTTATGACTTTTTTGAGGTTAAAAAAAAAGCTAATGCCCATCTTCTACTATAACTTCCCTTCATCTCTCTAGGGTGGCTCTGGCCAGAATCAAAATTATCCTTCTGTCCAAAATGACAAAAAGTGATATCATCCGAGCAAGTATGTGGTGGTGAGATAGTTCGGATTCTAAATTATTCTTCAATATATCTTATTTAGTTTGAGTTTCAAATTATTCTCTTATAATTTTTATGAAAAGAAATTATTTGAACATTGATGTTTCAATATATATATATATATATATATATATATATATATATATACACGGTTGGACCATATTTGGTCAATCCGATGACATGTCCAACTTTTCAAGAAGGCTCAGACATTTGGCAATGTGATCTGGCGGTTTAAAGCACACGATCTAAGCAGTATCATATGACTCGAGTGGTGCCATGGGCTTCGACGTCTAGCCGATCACCACATGAGATCGGTAATATGACGATGCCCACATTGCTGGGTTCCTACTGATCCCATGCCACTTTCGACTGTGCCCTGTATAAGCCATCCCCCAGATTGGACGGCTTCTGGGAGTTCTTGGTGCATGAATCTCGCTAGATCTGCACTCCATTATGTAGATCTCCAATCCCTCCGGATGTAGGTGATAGGCCCTTTGGCAGCCTACTGATACTCACTCCTCTGGCTCTGACAACCATGACCCCAGGACCGACGAGCGCCAACCGCTTGGCACCTTCTTTCTTGAAAGGGGGAGAGAAAGGAAAAATAGGAGGTCCTTTCTACTTCTCAACTAGGAGACCTTGGTTGGGATCATCTTCTCCTACTATTCTTTCTCTCTGATTGCCACTAACTTTACTGTCGGATGATTTTTTGTTGAAGAACTCCTATCCTGTTCTCTGATAGTTGGACATTTTTTGTAGGTGCTCGGATCAGATCGGCACCTGTCTGCATCGTCGACTTGCAGCCCTCTAATTGAAGTCCATCCACTCCAGCTTAGCAAGCATCCTCTAGCTGACTTCGCCACATTGACTCGATCGAAGAAGAGCAGTAATAGACTGGTGCTAGAAGAAGGGTATCTAATCCCATTTTCTCAGAGAAGATGATGCAATAGGATCCTATCAGCAACATCTTCTATACAGCACACTTGACGCGCATACGTTGGAGAACCAGATTAGCCTCTCTGACTATATTTCATCAACACACTGGCAGAATAGGCCCAAGCACTTACAGTCACTACACAATAACTGCAACATAACATGATAGGGACCCAAGCTCCACCAGCATTTGAATGTGGCGCAGGTCTCTCACTGATGGCTACGATCGATAGGAGTGGCTCCGCACCACTCACCTCAACACCCTCAAGCCCCAAGAAGGAGTGATTGACGGGATCGATTGCTAGAGCCCTCCGAGGAGAACTCCACCTCAAGCTAACATAGATGCTACTTTCATTTAGAAGATGGACTCGAGAGAAAAGTTCTGGTTCTGGGGCATCAAACCGATGGATTTCGGAGAGCTAGCCATTGACAATGGCTCCATCTTCAGAGTCCAACCATTATTCCCCTAGGAGATCTTGAGTAGACTAATTATACATTGGTTCGCGATGTCGTCATGGAGTCATCTCTAGGACAAAGCCCTTGCGACGAATGTTTCACCCATTCTCTCGATGAGACTCGCCCTAAGTGGTTGCGCCGATCTCCTAGTGCAGGCATGCAAACAAGTGAGAGCTGGAGGAGGCGAAATAATATGTCAGTCGAAAGAAAGACAAGACCCACAGCAAGAAGAAACATGCACAGAACTACAGGAATTTGACTCCCACTGGAATAAGATCTTTCGGAGTGCCAAGAGTGCCTAGGATTTGAAGTCCCTATCGGCGTCTTAACGGCCACGCCCCACTGACGACCCCGCGAGACTAGATCCTCACAGACGTCATGGGGAGAGTGCATCATCGATCTTAGCCCAACATCCCTCTACATCCATGAAAGAGATGAAGGGAGATCATCCTCTATTTTGGTCTGATGTCCCTTCTCGCCTACAGGCGAGTCAAGTAAGTGCATCATCGATCTCAGCCCAATGTCCCTTTACGTCTGCGAAAGAGATGGAGGAGGATCGTCATCGACTTCAGTTCGATGTGCCTGCTCACCTACAGATGAGTCGAGTGAGTACATCATTGATCTTGGCCCAACGTCCCTTTACATCCACGTAAGAGATGGAGGGAGATTGTCATCGACTTTGGTCTGATGCCTCTTCTCATCTATAAGCGAGTCAAGTGAGCACATCATCGATTTTGGCCCAACATCCCTCTATATCCATGTAAGAGATGGAGGGAGATCATCATCAACTTCGGTTTGATGCCCCTCCTTGCCTACAGGTGAGCCGAGTGAGCACATCGTCGATCTTGGCCCAATGTCCCTCTACGTTCACTCAGAAGGTGGAGGGAGATCATCATTGACTTCGGTTCGATACCTTTTCTTGCCCACAAGCAAGGAAAGTGAGAGCATTATCAAACTCAACCCAGTGTCCCTTCAAGTTTGTGGGAGAAATTGGGAGGATCACCATCTACTTCGATCCGATGCCCCTTTCTTACCCACGAGCAAAGAAAATGAGCACGTCCTCAACCTCGATTTAACATCATTCCTACTCTACACGACTGTTATGCTCCCGCGGACAAGCGGAGCAGAAGACCTCTAACTTCAGATGGAATGTCACAACAACAATCATGTGAGACTTAAGGAGAAGGTAAAAAAAAGGGAGAGGAACCTTTATTCCTTAGAAACTACATTATTGTTACAAGAATGGTGACGACAAAAAAAAACCTACAAGAAGCGGGCTCCATCAATGTCTTCGTCCAGTGGCCATGGAGATGGACCTGAGCAAACCCTAAGGCTGCTAGGGGTCCTAGTAAGGAATCTCCTTCGCCGGCTAAGATTGCAGCCTCCTTGGAAGATACTTCGGCGACATAGTGGATGCCCATTCATGAGGCATCTCCATCTCTCGAATATTCTTCTAGGAATCTCTAGAAGGACACCTCAACGAGGAGGGAGGAGCAACCCTATGGAGAGATTGAAGACCTCTCGGTTGAGTGCGAACCGGAGGAAAGCCCGATGGCCACCAGCCTGACTCCCTTGTTGGAGTAACGGAGGATTTTCAATACCTCCCATGCCAAGCTGAAGCTTCTGAGATGACATTCCTCTCTTGGATACTCGACGGCAACTCGATTGGAAGCACAGACTCCTCCGACTGTAAAGGAGATGTCTACCGACTCCCAATGGTGGATGGAACAACACTACCACATCATAGAAGGCTGCAAATGGATGCCGGCCCCTAAGGCTACGGAAGGCCCCATTATAAAGGAAAACATGATTGAATTCTCTCGACCACCCTTGTTGACCAAACGATAGATGTCGCTGAGGGAATGGACTTGGAGATTGCCTTGATCGATGATCGAACGCCCAAGCCATCCGTTCCTTCAAAACATCATCACCAAGGTACGTAGCAATAAATGCATAGCATCCTTGGGAATCTGTGACTGTGACCTTTCAAAGACAACCCCTCCAAAGTGCTCGTAGCACACCCAAGGAATCAGACGGGCTAAGTCACCAACAATGGCGCAACCAATCCGTCCGATAATTTGGAAGCTCTTGAAGCCCTTGCGATGCTGCAGTCCGCCATACGCTTCGATAGAGAGAGGTTACAATCAAAGAATAATAGCGGCCCTCCTCTCTTCACGATGAAAAGAGGATGAGTTGTTAAGAGATTACGTGACGCATTTTAACGCAGTGATGCATGAAGTCTGCAACTCTAGCGAAGTCTGTCACTATACCGATGATGAAACAAGGACTCGAGGACAAGCGCCTAGTTTTCTTCTCTAATAAAAACTCCAAATAACCATACTGGCCTCCTGGCCCAAGCTTGAAGATATGCTCGGGCTAAGAAAGGTAAAACCCATCATCGAAAAGAGGAAGGGAGAAAGAATGGCGACAATAATGATACTGTGATGACGATCGTGGAGCCTTAAAAGAAAGAGGAAGAAATTACCCTCGAAAGCAAAGGAGGGGGAAGGATCCTCCGCATTGTTTTAATAACTACATCTCTCTCTCCGCTTCGCACGTCCATAGAAGTCGAAGATAAAATTTTGCACATCGATCTTTGGAGATAGAAGCACCCATAAGCCGAAGAAACCAAAAGTACTGCCATATTTGTCCCAATAGTGACCGCAACACTGAGGAGCACTGCAAGCTGAGCGGGATCAGAGACTCTGTCCAATGAGGGCCCTCATCAAAGGAGGAGCTTTATAAAGAAATCACATTGAATGACTGTTGATGTGGAGGACAACCTCGATGACAATCTGATGGCTGGCATCATAGATATAACCCCAATACCTACTAGTGGTAGGGGGACAGGAAGCATGCTAAATCAAGCAACAAGCTTAGAAACCATCGGCAGTCGGTGCTAAAGGATATAAGAGATTCAATTCTACAGCTGTAGGCATCCTCAATGACATCAGGACATGGAAAAACCTCAACCATGGCGCCCAACCACATTAATAAATGGGTTGAAGTCAAGTACCCCAAACGAGTCATTGGGGTGTGAGATTGGGATGGAGCAGCATCGCGCCAGTAGCGAGTGACTAACCACTACAGCGAACGTGCCAAAACCAATGCCCCTTGACCCGAAGATCCTGTGACTGAACGAACTGCAGCATCTGAACCCAACGAACATGATGGACAAGCTCTGAATTGGAAGTACCATGTTAGCTAATGGAAGTAATCAGACTTGGAGCCTGTGCACTGACAACCTTCAATAGCATCTGGCTTCTACGGACCTGGGACTCTGAAAGACTTCGACAATACTACCAGTAAGCAATGCAACCTCTTATACCTTCATCGTCAATAAGATTGTCCCACCTATTGGAAAGCCCGATCATAAGATTTGGCCAAATTGAGCATAGTTATCAGAATAATGTCAAAGATCTTTGAAGACCTCACACAACTTCTTGTTCATGGATAAGTCGGGCAAAGGTCAGAGATGATTTCGGATCGATATTAGATGATGGTTTAAAAGAGTCTTTCACCATAATATCGAGATGACCACATGAGATACAAAAAGGGAACAAAGGTGTATTTTATTAAGAAAAAAATTTTTATTACAAGATAACTTCAATCGAAAGTCTGTTACAGCAAAAGAAGAAGCACAAGTGCAGCCACCGTTCAAACCCAACATAGGATTGATGCGACAAAAGTTGTGGAGCTTGGCGATGGCAACCTTACAGTCCTCGAGGGTGCATTCGCCTTCACGATGCACTTTCAAGGAGGGCTAGAAGGCTATGCTTGCTGGGAGGAGCCGGACCATCCCTTAGAGAGATCCGAAGTCCTCCCGTGGAGTGACATCTCGAAACAGCCCTAACGGATGTCACCACATTTAGTGAGCAGAGTGGTGAAAATTTCCAAGACCTCCCATGTCAAATGAAGATGCCACCTGACGTGTTCTCCAGCACTCCCTTAAGATGGATTTTGGCTGCACGGAGGCACAAGAAGGCCACTTCTAGCAGGATCAAGCAACGATGGCATTCAGACAATTGGAGAGATGGCATCCTATAGAGAAGACTGGCTGGTTTCAACTTCGAACACCAAGGGATCTTTACTTATAGAGAAACCATGCCTAGCACCTCCAACTACCCCTCTAGGCATGGGATGCGTGTCATTAGGAGAGAGGTCTCGAAAGCTATATCACAAGGGATCGAAGCACGAACAACCCCTTTTGATGCATCACCACTACCAAAAAGACACCCATCATTGAATGACTGGAGAAATACGGTCCGTTAATGCACGACCTTCCAGAGAAGACCCAGTTCCAGCTAGAACTCTTGAAAAGAATAAGAGGAAGGTATGCAGCATATCTTCGAATAGGATAAGGAATATTCAGGCATTTGTGCGAACACCAGCAATTGGATCGACGAGTCAACCTCTCAAAGGTGCCCTGGCTTAGATACCATGCCTTTCGGACATAGGTTGACATGTTGTCGAAGACGAGAGGATACCCTAACCTAAGATGGGATCTTCTACAGACGAAAATCTTAGGAGAAATCTAACGACAAACGATCGAGGTCGAAATAGCCGACAGAAATGGCTCGATAACAGTATAGTTGAAGAGCCTGCTCGGGAATCACCTCACGAATCTTTGTTGGGCAAATAATGATTTTCGAGAGAGACCTACTTGCCCTAAAGGTCTACCTAACAATGGAGATTAGATGTATACCCAAGTCCTCAGATCCGTGAATCTGCAATTGCGTGGTGTCGAAGGTTTTGGCAAAAGACTCTCTCTTAAAAAAAGATGCAACCATGAAAGAGGTACATGTGCTAAAGTTCTTCTTTCATTCATAAAATATTTACATAAAAACGGTGCCGAAGAGATGTTGGATAAAAAAGTAAAAAAAAAGAGAAAAAAAAGAAAAGGATGAAGACTCAATCCTCATCCGAAGAGAACGCCCCCACTTCTTCGTTGCTATTTTTCGAACGGAGGCGATGCAACTCCAACTGTAGCATTATGTATTGCAAGCGGACCTTGTAATTTTCAAAACCCTGTATGAAACCAACGGTGAAGGTATCGAGAAGCTCCCTCTTGAAGGCCTCCGAGGCCTTATACTTCGTGACATAGTAGAGTCAGGCCTCCATAAAGGCCTTGGTGGTGGAGCCCTAGTGGGCCGCTCCCCTAGGAGTAGAGGAACCCTCACCCGGGGCCCTCGGAGGAGGCAGTGCTCGGCCAACATTCAGAGGCTCCGACTGGGCAATCTTCACCCTCTTGGGCAGGGACTTCCCCTCAAGTACTTCACCTTCTTCCTGACGGCCTTTTTCACTGATCAGGGCGATGGTTCCATTGCAACAAGGCTTGAGAAGACAGAAAGAAGTTGTCCAGCGAATGCATCTGGTCTAAGAAGCCAACCTATTTATATAGGTCCCAAGCGACGTATGCCCAGCCAACTAGCAATCGGATGGCACCACGCAGCCGGACCCAAAGCACCAAACATTGCGGTCATTAATTGCACCTCCATCCGTTCCAAATTATGAAGAACAACCCCTGAAATGCTTCAAAATTTACCTTAACCTGCCACGCGATAGGGTGGGACGGGCTTGGGGCGACCCCTCAGTGTGTTCTCTTAAAGAAGCCCTCGACCTTAATAGCGGATGGAGTTATGAAGCATCTTATGAGTAAGTGTCTAGAAGGTCCGGTGAACAGATTTGCAACTCGATTCCCTCTGAGATCCTGATCGGGATGTTGCCAAACATCGGGGTTCTTGGAACACATCTAAAGAAAACCTCAGGCCTCCTTCGAAGATTAGGTTGAAGCCTCCAAATTGACTGGACCTGATCGACGCCATGGACCTCGAAGAGCCTACGGTGGTTACTCATGCCAAACACTCTTTTGGGGCCCAACGATCCGAGAAACATCTTGATTCTGGAGAGATTTTGTAGACATTAGCCAAAGAGTCAGTCTGGCAAAAGCCGACATGATTTTCATCACCTCAGCATCAGCATGAGGTTATATCCAATCACTTCTACCGCATTAGTGAAGCCTCACAATCACATTGAAGCTCACTTCAATGCATGACTTTGGACTCCAAAAGAAAACCTACTTCTCAGTGCGAAATACTTCGCACTAGGAAGTGGGGGGCAAGTGTTGGGCATTAATTGGTCAATCCGATGATGTGTCTAATTTTCTAAGAAGGCTCAGACACTTAGTGACATGACTTGATGGTTTAAAGTACGTGATCTAAGTGATATCACGTGACCTGAGCGGTGCCACAGACTTTAGCATCTAGCCGATCATCACACAAGATTGGTAACACGACACCCACATCGTTGGGTTCCCATCGATTCCATGCTACTTCTGCCTGTGCCCCCTATAAGCTGCCCCCTAGATCGGACGGCTCCCGAGAGCACTTGGCGTGTGGATCTCGCTGGATCGGCACTCCGCTGCGCAGATCTTCGATCCCTCCGGACATGGGTGACAGGCCTTTTGGTAGCCTATTGACACCCACTCTCCTAGCTCTGACAGCCACTACTCTGACTTCGGTGACATCCACCACGATGACTCTAACAGCTACAACCCCAAGACTAATGAGCACCAATCATCTGGCAGCCTCTCTCCTAAAAAAGGGGAGAGAAAGAAAAAACAAGGGGTCCTTTCTACCTCTCAACTGGGAGATCCTGGTTGGGTTACCTTCTATTGTTCTCCCTCTATAACTACCACTAACTTAACCGTCAAGGGGTCCCTCACTGAAGAACCCCCATCCTGTTCTCTGATGGTCGGACTTTCTCTACAGGTGCTTGTGTCGGATTAGCGTCTGTCTGCATCGTTGACCTGTGGCCCTTCGATTAGAGTCCAGCCACTCTTATTTGGCAAGCATCCTCCAGCTATTCCGCCACATCGACTCGAATGGAGAGGAGCATATATATATATATATATATATATATATATATATATATATATATATATATATATATGGAATGATGTATACGAACAGATTTAAGTTGATTTTTTATTGAAATTTAAGTATGATATGGTGGTATATAAATTCGATACAATTAATATATATTTATTAATTTTTCAATATATATTTCAAATTTTTAATGCATATTTATTTAACTACCATTTATTTTATATTTAGATCTAGAATAAAATTATTTAATATCTCTGGATATGTATCATTTGTAAATGCACCCATCCTCAACCTACACACATACATAATTATAACATTAAATTTTTTTCTCTTCAAAATTTATTGTACTGTATCATGTGAAATTAGGGCTGAAATCAGGTACAAATGGGATATTAGTATATTCATGTTTATTTTGATTTTGTTTGAGGTGCAGATGAGATGTTAATTGGATACAAAAATATATATATATATATTTAATTTAAATATATATCAATATAAATTATATATAAAAAATATTGATATAAATATAAATATGTTGGATAACTAAATTTTTATGATCATAAAAATTAATTATATTATTAAATAGATGATAAAATAAATTAATATTATATTAATATAATTATTTTTAAAAAAATTTTGAATGCTATATAAAATTAAATAAAATTGAATATCCGAATATTGATCAGATAATTATATATTTATATTCATGTCAATTTTTTTAACAGATTTAGATACAGATATTTTTAAATATTTAAATTTTTATCCATAGACTCAATGCGAAAACGCGTACAGACCGACATTTTTCGATCCAGTGTTACTTCTCGGTGAATCCTTCGATTACGCTGACTCTGGCTCCTCTCAATGTCTCTCGTTAGTCCCTCCTACCACCGTAGAAAAAAGGAAAAATATTTTGGGGCCCAATAAATCTACAAAACGAGTTCCTTCCGACGTGTGATGTATAAATTGGTTCTCCACACATCATTCTTCCAATCACGTATTGCCATGTAGCGGTCAGCTCGGTTTCTCTTTTTCTGGTGCCATCGTGTCGCAGCAAACCAAGAAACAAACAACCACCGCCCACCATATATTTCCAGTCGCCTCCCTGCGAACGTTCTATTTCCATTCCCGGCTTACCTCATTATAATTTTTACGTCTTCTCACTTCTCTCCGCGAGTTCTCCGCCCACTGCCTCTAGATCTCCGACAGGACCGAAGCAACGGACGGCGACGACCCACTACAACCACCGATCCACCCCGCCGCCGCCACCGCCTCTCCGCCGCGCGCGCAGACCCCTACGTCCCGGAATCTAGCGGCGTGGGTGCTTTACCTTCCCGCTGACCAGCCACCGCCGCCGCCATGGCCGACTCCGCGGGACGGGAGGCGGGGATCTCGAGGTAGCGTCCGGATCGATAGGGTTTCTCCGCGATGGCGCCGGGGGCGGCGTCGGGGGGGAGCTGGGTGGAGTCCTATACCGGGATGTCCACCGACAACATCAAGGGCCTCATCCTCGCGCTGTCCTCGAGCTTATTCATCGGCGCCAGCTTCATCATCAAGAAGAAGGGTTTGAAGAAGGCCGGCGCTGCCGGTGTTAGGGCAGGTACGGAGGAGATACCTTTGTTGGCTTTCTTTCTTGCGATTCTCTCTCTTTCCCCCTTCTTTTGATGGTTATTTTGACCGATTTGCTCATCTGAAATGTGGATTCTTGCTGAGATAATTTTCTTAGATCTCTATGTGATAATGGTTTTGTCTCGTGCCTTATTTGGTGGTCTTTTTGTGGGATTTGGTGATCTGAACTATAATGCTACATCCTTTCTTGGAATTTAGTAGGATAAGGGTGTCTTTTGTGTGGTATGGTAGCGATAGGAAGGGTTCTATGTGGACTTTGTTGCATCGGTGTTGGAGAGTTGACACTCAGATGTATTCAGCAGTAAATGAGAAATTGGAGCAACGTTTGATGCCTAGCATGTTGAATCTAAATGAGAGAACGCGTAATGCATTGATGTGGATTAATTTTACTGGAGGATGGATAGGGGAAACTAGGTACATGGAGATTATACGTCCAAATGTCTCAGTTGAAAACATGATTTGTCATTAGCTATGGAAAGGTTCACTTTTCTTCAGATATCCAGTAATGGGAAGAATTTATATTATCTTTAATTATTATCCAGTTGATAGATTAACATTGTGACTTTTATAGTATTGCAGTCTGTAGCAGAAAGCACTGCTAAGGGATTGATTGAAACTTGAAAGTCTTATGAGATATAATAGGATAAGGAGGAAGAGAATGTGCTTGGTGGAAGCTTGGAATCTTTACTGAGAGTAAAAGAGAAGAAAAAGGAAAATCTTGAGGTCCATGAATCAATCATATTATCAGGACCTATCACAGGCATTCCCCTTCCCATCCCTATATAGGTCATGTTACTCAAATACTAAGGTATGTGCATTAGTTACTTATCTTTTAGTCAAAATCTATGTGATTCAAGTTTTTTTCCCTCTGTAAAGCAACCTAAAATTTCTTGGCATGTTTTATGAGATCTGGTTGATCTCATTTTGGATCTAAACTATTTTTAGGCCCAAATAATGACTAAAGCAGGGAAAACTAAGAACAGAAAGTTACAGGATTCAGCTTTTTGTACATATCTCAAACATGTATATATTATCAATTTATCTTCAACAAAAGCATGCTTGAGCTAATTTAGGATGTTTATCTGCAGGGTCTGATAAGTTAGTTTTCTGAACCTATTTTCAAAATGCTCCTACTAGTATTCCTTTCCCCATTTTGCATAGTGAACAACATAAAATCAATTGTTAAAATCAATTGTTCCCTTTGTCAGATCATACCTTGCTTCTTCTGATTGAAAAAGGAACCCATCTACCCCCTTGCAGGTTGGTGGGGGGGAGGTGGTTACTAGGACATGGTTATAAAATTGAGTCATGGAGATTGAAGCAGGGAAGGACTCTTGTTTGAGAATCCCCTAGAATTTTATGTTTTTGAAATTTAAATATAGTTTTTCAATCTTCTCTTGCCTCGTTATATAGAAATATGGTATAAAATAATAGTAAATTCACGTTGTTAACTGGAAATAACTTGTACTTCACATGGTTAGATGGAAGACTTGGGTTGCATATGCCTTTTGGATCATTAACCATTTTTGTCCATTTTTGGATTTCCCCTAGCAACAATGCTTGTTTCCAACACCATTCTTCTGAAAAAGAGACACCTACTCCCATGTGTCATATTTATGGAATTTAGTTCAATTGCTAGCTCAAATGTTTTGAATCCTGGAAGGACGGGTGGCTTCCCGGTTCGCTTTTGTTCATGTGAGAAAATGGGATTGATGCAAGGGTGAGGCTCCAAAACCCCGCATGGGGAAGAAGAGAAAAGAGATAGAGAAAGGAGAGAACAAATAAAGGAAAGAGAAGAAAGGAAGGAAAGAAAGGAAAAAACGAGGAAATGAAGGGAGAGGAAAAAGAAAGAAAGGAAGGAAAGAAGGAAGAAAGGAAAGGATGAAGAAGAAAAGGAAAAGGAAAGAAAGAAAGAAAGGTTAGAAGGAAAGGAAGAAATGATAGGAAAAACAATTGGAGAAAGAAATAAAGGAAAGAAGGTGAGGGAGATGGAGGTACTTGCTGGAATGCTTGATTGGGACTGCTGTTGGGATAGGGTAGGATGTTGGGGCATCTCATTCAATGGAGAAATTGGGCACCCCATTCAACATGATTTAAAACCTTGGCTACCTCCTTAAGACTCAATAAGAAACTTTGGTTGCTACTAATACTGCTCAGTTTATCATATTTGGGCATTTGGAGTAACATATTAAAAGGCATTTATACTATGTACATGACCAACAGAGCGCACGGTGCTTAGGTAGAGGGCACAATGCTTAGCAGGCATTCAGTTGGATTATGTTTGATAAACAATAAGAAAAAAAAAAAAACTAAAATTGGAATTATGTAAAACAATAAGAAAAAATTACTAAAATTGGAAATATTTAAAAATAACTATGAAATTAGAAACACATCAAAATTTTAAAGGAAATAAAAAGCCCATTACGTAAACACTATTATGTGTATGAAGCGACTAATATTGGTGTCACATAACATGCTAACTAATAGAATACAACATTTCCATACAAATTGTTAGAAAAAAATAAGTTGGTCATCTACAAGAAAAAGCTTAAGAATTCAAGTTAATGCAGCAACTTTTTCAAATGATGGATAATTCGTGTAAAATTGTGACTAGACATTCTATCAACAGTTACCAATATTTGTCAAACATCAGGCATTTGGGCATGATGAGAGATGATAGGGATCATTATTTGTCTGCTTGACAAGCCTGGTACCTTGACCTGCCACGCCTAAGGCCTCTTCCATCCTGAAAGATGGTCGAAAACTGACTGGCCTAGGCCTAAGCAAGTTGTTTGGGCACACTCTAGGTATTTGACCTACCTATAAGTGCCATATACGAAAATATAGCATCAGCGTGCTGGACTGAAGACTGCCAAAGTTTGTGGGGGTCTCTTTAAAACAGTAGATGAGCTATTATTATTGTTATGTTTTTAAATAGTTTATGCATGCCATCCTTCTTGGTTTATTTGGTGGATGGTTGATTTCATTTTTTATTCTATGGGTTTTCCACAAGTCTGCATTTTTGGGGTTTTGTGGGATTGGGGGTTGCAGTGGTTGGATTTAGTGGACCTTTATAAACATTAATTACCGAGCATGAGATCATGTTTGTTGCAGTTGAAGAAGAGTTAAGAGTCATGGGAGAGTGAAGTGATGCTGAAAAACGGACTGTTCATGTTTGTACTACCATGGGGCCATACCTTGCTGTTGTCTCTTGTTTGTCAGCTTAGATTTTTGGGTGCAAATTTGCACTTTCTAGATTATCAACATGCAGTTTTATGTGAAGTTGCTTGTGTTGAGTTCTACGGAGTCATTACTACTTACTCTAACTTTTAGCTTGATGTGGACATTTCTAGCGAAAAAGTAACTTGATATAATATTACCACTAAGAAACAAATTATGGTGAATGTGATCATTTATTATTATTAGGGTGACCAAAAGTTCTGCAGATGTCTTTGTTGTTTCTGTACATTTTTTTTGATAAATTTTGTATTTTGTTCTTCATGATGGTAACGTTATCATGTAGTAGTGTAACCTTGCATATAAATTCTTGATGTATGATATAATGGAATATAGAACATATTCACCACATTATTGATTTACAACATGGTATTAAAGCCAGTCTGGCTCAATTATTTTTACTTGAACCAGAATCTGTGTATTGACTTTCTCGCTTCTCTTGCTCACTGCTGCAATCAGCCCTTCAGGCTGTCTCAAGCTCTTCATCTGACCTAGATCCAGCTTTAATTCTGCTTAACACCAAAGCTCTTGGGCCAGTCATAGAGCTGCTAATTCTATTGGATCAAAGCCTTAACCTAGTCCCATTTTACCTTGGTAAGGTTTCAACTAAACCCTAAACCAGTCAGCATTGGACTTGATTTGTCTGCACCAGTTCTATATTTCCTCATTCTAATATTTGAGCTCCTGCCCTTCATCTGTTTGGTGGAAGCAAGGTTTTAAATATTGGTAGGATGGTGGGGCATCCCCACCATCACAAGCATCGGGATAGGACACCATTATCAGTGTTGGGACACAACAACTTGGGAAATGGACTGGGATGGGACAAGGCATTCACCATCATGAGTGTCAGTATGCAGGGCATCCTATTCTGTGGAAATACTGGGATGGTCCTGTCCCACAATATTTAAAACCTTGGGTGAAAATCCTGACTTAGCATCTAAGCAATTGTGACTCCGCTCAACATGAAGAATTCCTCACAATGTCTGTGTGGAAAGCCTGAACAAATCTCAACCACATGCATTGCCCAAACTCCAAATTTTATCATTTGTGCCATGTTTGCTTGCATGCTGACTGTTTGCTGCTTATCCTCACTTGCAGTTCCCAATGCTCACACCTAAGCAACATAAGTCAGCCACACATATCTGGCCCTTGGACCTGCTTGAAATCATGAACTTTTATGAGTATAGACCTTTGAAATGTAGTTGCCAGGTGAAACATACTTATATCATCAAGAAAAGCAGATCACATTAACTGAAACATTTTCTGCTCCCTGTTAAATGCTACAATGATGATTTGAAACGTGGAGAAGATTGATATATTCCACCTTAGAAGATTGTGGTAAGGTTGATTATGGCTCTAACCATCCATGATTATACTGGATGCTATACTTTTGTTGCACTTCAGCTTCCTTCTGTATTAATTTCTTTGGGTTGGTGTTTTCTTTGAAGCATTTTAACTTTTTATGACTTTGTAACAGGATCTGGAGGCTATTCTTACTTGTATGAACCACTTTGGTGGATAGGAATGATAACAAGTGAGTGTTCAATCCTTTGAATCAAATGTGGTGTCATTTTTTGCTTCTTTGCTTAAGAAATGTTTCAATTTTTACAGCAGGTCTCTAGGCCATGCAGTTAACTTTTTGTATGGAATTAATTTGTTATACTTAAAAGCAGTAAAAAGGTTATTTGAAGAACTCAATTTGACTTTCTTATTTTTTTATGGCAAGATGGATCACATTTTTAATTTAAATTCTCTCATGATACACCAGATCAGGCTCAGTTATTGATGGAGTGTATGAATCTTCCTTTTCTTGAAATTCTCTTCTTATGCAATGTCATTGTTTAATTTGTAAATGATGTATTTGTCACATATTTAGTTCTGAAATCACCTCCTACCCTGATTTCTATGGCAATGCACCCCAACCATTATGGATATCTTTTCTTTTCTTTTCTTTTTTTGAATTTGGCACTTTACAATAATGCACCACTTCATTTAATGTCATTATTGAGAATTTTGTTTGAAGGCATGTTTTTCAAGTTTAATCATTTGTCTGCTATTAAACTTACTCATTTCTTTGTTCAGCTGATTATATGATGGGCTTTTAACCATCCCTCTACTCCCTCTCTCAGAGGAACAGATACTAATAATTTGGTGCTAATGCAACAGTGATTGTTGGGGAAGTTGCTAATTTTGCAGCTTATGCATTTGCTCCAGCTATTTTGGTCACTCCTCTTGGTGCACTTAGCATAATCATCAGGCATGCCCCCAGTCACCTGTCAAATTACTTTTGGATTAGCTAGTGTGTGTGTGTGTGTGTGTGTGTGTGTGTGTATTGCATTTTCTAATGTCTATGTACCATCATCGACTATTTGTCTTACAGTGCTGCTCTTGCACATATCATTTTACGGGAGAGGCTGCACATATTTGGCATTCTTGGTTGTGTTCTTTGTGTTGTGGGATCAACCACAATTGTGCTCCATGCCCCTCAGGAGCGTGAGATTGAATCTGTTAAGGAAGTATGGGATCTGGCTACTGAACCAGGTGTTGGCTGTTTTCCACTATCCCAATTATATGAGGGAATAACCATCTTAGTTCATCCTGATACAAATTAGCATAGGCTGAAGTCATTCTTTTATTCAGTGAGCATAATGATTCATGCTAATTGCTAAGGCATAATTGTTGTTTTTTTGCAGCTTTTCTGTTCTATGCAGCAGTAGTAATTGCTGCTGTTTTTGTACTTATATTCCATTTTGTCCCCCCTTATGGGCAGACACATATTATGGTGTACATTGGTGTTTGCTCTCTCATAGGTTCTCTATCGGTATGTTCTTGTGTATGGCACTCATCCTCAATTATCTTGGCTCCATGTTTTTGAATTTCAGATGTCACCATAGCATTTTCATTTTCTTAATTTTCTACATGGGCAGGTCATGAGTGTGAAAGCTCTTGGGATAGCTCTGAAGTTGACATTTTCGGGGATGAATCAGTTAATTTATCCCCAAACTTGGGCTTTCACGATAGTTGTAGTTGCATGTGTGATTACTCAAGTGAACTATTTGAACAAGGTATGGCTATCTTTTCTGTTCACCAAAAAAGTGTAGTTATGTTTGTATTGTAACTGTTGAAATTTACCCACAATTATGGATTGCTTTGTATTTTGAAAGTTTTAATCCATAAATAATAGTAGCCTTAAATTTAGAGATGAAACTAATGTGTTTCCTTTTCTTTTATTTGTATGCTTTCAGATGCTAGGGATGCTAATATTTGATTGTTAATTATCAAGTAATAAAGAATGCAAAACTATGAACTTAAGTTCTAGTTTTTATTTTTTAATATTTTATAAATCTAGCAGGAAGGGCCTTATCTATTTGACTTCTTAATCTAATTTTCACAGGTTTTGTGGGAGAATTTTATTAGAAAGAAAACTTTTGATTTTGAGAATTGACAGTGTATATGGCATATATGCTCAGGATTATGTTTCTTGGACCATCTGTCCATTCATGTTATTCCTCCTTAAGTAGAGAAGTTGGTAGCTTAAATTTGAATATCTTTATTGTTTTCTAATATTGTTTTGTATTGGCGCTTTTGTTCAATGAACCTCACAAGTCAGGATTAATTTTGTTGCATCCTTTGATTTTTACTTAAATTTTATCTTGTAGCTTTACTATGATCTAGACCCTTTTTGTGTTTGTTTTACAATATCACCAAAAGATCCAACTGTATATTACTTTTTTAATTTAATATGATGTCATCTGCAAATTGCCTGCACTATAGTTTCCCAAATTCTACTGTTTTATATAATCTATTTTAGTATGAATTATTTAGAAGCTTTCTTCTGTAGTTCCTATTTATAATTCGATTATATTCCCATATGAGCAGTCAATGTTACATTGCAAATGGCTCACCTTGTCATTTTCCTCTGAGTACTAACAATAAGTGCATCTATGTCAGTAGGTATTAGAGGCCATTCTTGCTGCAGGTTTATGCTACTGAAAAATCATCAGTTTTACCACAGCATCAATACACCATTATTTATTAATTTTTAGTCTCTCATATGTGCCTCCAATCTCACTGGAATTCTCTTGCTAATTCTAGTACTTAGCTTTCTTTGTACATTGCCTGATGGACGGATATAATTGTACCAAGCCAATAACAACGATCTGTAGATTTTTCTCTCAAGATCTTTTTATAACTGCCTTAGAAAATAAAAGCCTACAAGTTTTGCTTTTCTTGCAACTATTTTATTCTTAAAACCTGTTACCTTTTTAGCATGTTTGATCACTTTTCTTCTATAATTTATGTGTTTTCAGTTCTCTCCTTAGTCTTGCTAATTGTTAGATCTCTAACTTATGAGACACTAGATCATCAGAAGCTGTGTATTTACACTAGCTTTTTTCTGTATGCCCCTTCTTTCTTTCTATCCAAAGTTGTTGATGGTGTGTAGTCTTTGCAATACTCTGAAGAAGGTCCTGTTCTCTTTTATATTGATCAGAGATGATCTTTTCTGAAATGATGCTGGGAAAATTATACACCTCTCCTTGTGCTTTATTTGGTAGGGTAGGTGCATGAGGTGTTTCACACCAAAATTTTAACTTGAAACCAAAATAATAAACAATGTAAATTGCATCAAAATCTCTCATGCCAGAATTTTAGATATATTTGAGATATTTAACTTTGTTCTATGTTAAATGGCTATGTTTGTTCATTAATGGGTACAATTCTTATTTTACCATTAAAATGAAGTCGGCTGTGGAGCATATTTTAAGTTGCAAAGACTTCATGGAAGGACCTAGCAAAATGTTATTACCGGTTGCTGAATTTGATCTTAGCCTCTATAATGTGATCCTGGATGTTTCAAAACTACTTCAGGCAAGAGAGAAGCCTTCCATCAAATGTAGAAGGCTGGTTGGAAGATTAGGAGATATACCTTCAAGGTCCCAATTTAAGGTCATGTAACTAGTTTAAGCTCATTTGTTTATTATTAATATGCATAAATGGATAGTCTGAAAAACTAATTATTGTTATGTCTGGAGTGTGGGGATTTGGTGAGTGTATAGTTGTTAGGGTGAGGGACTGAGACTGATTCCTCTTAATCTCCTCGGTGTTCTGTTTTATATACTCAATGGAATGGTGGTGAACTTTCACCTTTGCTGTAAAGAACTATTCTTACATCTGTGAAGGAACAGAAATAGGAAATATAATATTTGCCATGTTCAGCTATTAACTTTCTCATGTCTGTTACTCTACTAAATTTCTTATTCTTGATAACTATTGCTAATTGATATTGTCGTTAGGTACTACCTTTGATTTTTAATAGCTTGTGGATATGTTTAAAGTTCATTTTTATTTGCAGGCTCTTGATACATTCAACACAGCAGTTGTATCACCCATATACTATGTGATGTTTACATCCTTAACCATTTTGGCTAGTGTGATCATGTTCAAGGTAACCATTATTGTGAACCTTTTATTTGAGTAATGACACCGGATCATTTGTTGTTAACATTAAATGCTGGCTGATGTTACATTCTTGGAGTAAGAAATGCAAACTAACTGCCAAGTAAGCAGTCATCTTTGTAACTAGCTCATAACTATGTGGCAAAGCTTCTTTCTGATTACCCAATTTGTTAGTTGATAATGACAACTTTAAAAAGATAAGGCCACAAGTTTATCCTTGTTTTGATCAACATAATTTCACAGTAGCTGGTCACGCTTGTCAGTGCTCCTTAATATTGCTTTTGACATTACCAGTGTAAGTCTCTAAGCAGGTTACCTCGTGTGGCTTTAATGTTCTTTGGAAGGCTCAGGAGAAAATGGATAATGTCATAAATGCCCCAAAAAGTGAACACAAGCACAAAGAGAGAACCAGGTTGTGGGCTAATAGAAAAGGTCACGTTGTGTTATGTGCAGGGCATGCTTTATGTTAAGAGGCCTCTCTTTGAGATGATCCAATAAGATAACAGATTCGGTGGTCGACCAGAGAATCTCGTTGGCTTCTTTCCATGCTTGAGCTTTGGTCATTGGTTGTGTTACGTGCACACTTGCATCCAACTCCCAGAATCCATGTTGGAAACATGTTAGGCACTTGAATATTTAATATTTTTTAATTGGAGCTTTCTAATAATTGTTAGAGAGCTGAACTCTTCCAACCAAGAGTTTATCCCACTATAACAGTGTCAAAAGTGAGCTTTTCTTCTTCCTAGAGATTGGTCATGAATGTAGATATCTAAAATCTTTAAGCTAATCAGGAGATTTAACGAGCATGTTGGGAGACCTTAGGAAATAATATATTTCTAATATTTTCTTTTATGTCATACTTAAGTTTATCTTTTTAGTTAAAATTATTTATTTCTACTTAAACCTTTATCTCCTTTTTCTTCCCTCTTGCTGAGTCATACACTTGGACACGAGTCTGAGTCTGATTATCATGTCTGTCTCCATGCAATATTGGTCTGTGGTCATGGATTTGGCATTCTGTGTCTGTGTATATCATCAAATTTCAATGACAAATATCATAGTTTAATCTTTTTTTGGTACAGCATATTTCAATCTTTTGAAAAGATTGATCTTAAAACTATATGTCACCACTTTCTTCATTCGAACTCTTTTCTGGTGATTTTTTTTAGAGATAAATATATAATCGTTATAGTTTGTTTAGTTATTTTTTTCTTGTGACAACTTTGATGTTTTCAGAGCAGTCATCAGAAGTCACTGCATTGTCTTGTGTCATCCTTTATCTTCCTTGCTTTCCTCTAACCCTTGCAAACCTTTGGGGTCATTCCCATTTACATTCAACTCTTGTGACTATCCTCTTAGGTGTTACTTATATCTGTAATTTATCTTCAAATTATTTGCACTAATATCTCCAACCATGGTTGCTCATGGACTAAGGTTACCTCTGTTTGAAGATGTATGGCTTTCAGCTTTTTACCTCTCTCACTGCACGGGGAACTTTTGGGTGGTGCAGAAGTTGGGTCATAGAATTGCTTGCAGAAGGTGGACATGTTTGAAACTTTTTTGTTGTTGGTGTGCCAATTCCAATACAGAAACGGAACTTTGTGACCTTTGGACTATAAAGAGAAGAAAACAAACATTTCTTTCTACATCCATTCTCATAGTTGATTGTTTTGGGGTGATATTTTAGGATTTTTGAACTAAACAGATGGCATTTTTTTTGCTTTAATATTTGTGTTGTTGGATCACTGAGTTTTTTCAGAAGTCAAAAGATTATCTTTTATTTCCCCAGTTATTAGAAACATATCAATTGTCATTTGATAGCATTGACAAAATAATATTGATCGCCTTTAAATGTTAGACTTGCTCACTAACTGTGAAAATCAGAAGCATGTGAATGCAAACATGTTTTGCAATCGAATAACACGAACTCATGCATGGTGACATAGTGTCCAAAGAAGCCATATACTGTCCGTTTGTTTAATGGTTAACAACCTAGCAAATGAGGTAGGAGAGCGTTTAGTACCTTGATCAAGTCAAATTTAACCTTTTATGTTTTTTGGAGCCTTATAAGCCAGTAAATTGGCACAAAATAATGTAGTTTCACATGTACCATCTATGTCTTTCATTCAACCATTGATGTAATAGAGAATATACACATTGCAGGTGTAAAAAGAGGTGTTCCTTGCAATTTCTGGAGGAAGTTATGTGAAATTTTAAAGGTTAAATGTTTAATATTAACATTGCTATTGGCAGCCGTTATGTTCCATGGTAGAAAAGGTGGATCCTAGATTGGATTCAAGCACCTCAGTAATGAATGATATAATGTTGAATGGACATGCAATAGCAGGTTATATAACATATATGAGCAGCAAACAAATCACCTCTTACCAAGGCTGCAGATAATGTAGTACTGTTGGGTGGCTTGATAGGGATTTCATTGTTGTCTTTCTAAATGGCTGCCTGGCATTTAGACCACAAATAAATGTCATCATTAAGAATTAATTTCATAGCTGTAGGGAATAGACGAAATGAACATGAAAACAATTTGATTGGGTCATCATTTCTATTTTCACTTGAATAATGTAGATTTGATCTGTAAGTTAATCTGTACCCTCCTTTCATCTCGTATCCTCACTACTTTTTATCGTAGGTTTTTTGTGGTGAATTCTAAAAATAAAAATTTAGATACATTAGATGTCATTGTGGTGCTTCATTTTTTGAAACCCAAGACATGCAGAATCTCTTGTGCTGTTAAGCAGCCGAGCGCACCCTCAGACAACAGTAACATTAGTTGCATCTTTTCTTGTCAATTACTCGGTTGATGATCCCTTATGATTTATTCTTGCAACATTAACAATCTTGTTTTCTTTAACTTCACCACTGTACTGATCCAGTGTGTAGAAACATTTTGCCTTCGTGCATGTTTGACATAAAATCTCTTAGATTCTTCTTGCTTTATCAATAAAGGATGCTCGATCATTTTCTTCTAGGCTTAGCCTTCGTTTGTGTTGAGATATTTTGAAATCCCTCCCTGTTCACCCACACACAGGCACGAAGTTCACCAACTTTATATTTACAGCCTAGTAAGTGGTTTGGTGCATGAGAACATATATGAAGACAATTTTTATTGTCATATTATTACTTGCAGGATTGGGATCGGCAAAATCCGACACAAATAGTCACAGAGATGTGTGGCTTTATCACAATTCTTTCTGGGACATTTCTTCTTCACAAGACCAAGGACATGGCTGATGGTATTTCACCTATGTGGCTTTATATTTTTGGATTCAAACCATACTCATCAAACTGTGATTAAATCTGTGTGATGCTTGTCTGTTTCACAGGTCATTCACCATCTTTATCTGTGCGCCTTCCTAAACATGCTGATGAAGATGGTTATCCCCCTGAGGGCATTCCTCTCAGGTGTCAGGATTCAGTCTGATACCTATGATTTCTTCTGGAGCTCCTCTTTCCATCAGCTTTGTATGCATTATGGTTACATCTGACCCTACAATTCATGTACTCAAGAAAAAAAAGGGGGAAAATCTAGATTTTTGTTTCCCTCGGGAAAGTATAAATTTTTTATTTTTTGAGATTCCCAAAGCAATAGGTTCTGCCCCTCATGTATGTGAGACAACAGTAAAGACGTACAGGGTTCAATTGGTTGTACATCCCGTGTATTTTAGCTTCAATTGCCAAGAATTCACTGTTTAGTCTCATCTGTTGAACATGAAGTTGGGACAATTTCTTTAACTCTGCTACAAAATATTTTTGTATTAACGTTAAGAGTGCAGCAAACTGCAAAATATCTTGCCACGAACACAGTTGAGTTTTTGAGCTATGGATTTTCCTGCATTCTGCTTGGGTTGATCTGACCTTTCATAACGAAGAGTAAGAAGGTTTATTGCTAGCTTGTGAATTTTAACGCTTAGAGCACTACTACCGTCCCCTGTTTTGGGTCTTCTAAGTTGAGGCATGTGCCGACGATAGTGAGCTCGCAGTTAACGTGCATGGTTGGTGTATTCTGATCAAAGCAATAGCATGGTCTGTTTTGACGCAGCTTTTCCCCAAGATGATCCTCTCATATAACGATAATTATTTTACGCTAAGTTCAACATGCTTGCAAGGTTATGCTGGCCCCATTGGGGGCATGATGCTTGATAGGAGGTCAGCGGATCTAATGCAGAGCAATACTTGGAGAATAAAGAGTGATTTCTTGAAGTGATTTTGGGTGACCATTCACTGGAACGTGCTCCCATCTGAATTCTACAACGCTGTCATTTCTTGCTGAACGATGTTCAAGGCTAGATAGACTCATTGACAGGTATCTCTTAAGAAGTTCATGAGCATCAGCAACCCAATATAATTGTTCATAAATCTTGAAGTCTCTGACATACATTCCTCTTTGATACCATCATCATCCGCCTAAGATAATTGTTCACCACTCTTGAAGTCTTTGCCGTATATATATTCCTCATTGGTAGGGCTTCGAGATCTTATCCGTTATCTTGTCCATGGTTCAGGATTGCAAGTAACAAATCACCGGCAGCTCTGGTGCTACTTTTTCTGAAGCTTTCCCAGGCTTCTTTACTGCTATGGGTGTTGCGCGCCCTTTTTGCCTCAATATGAAACCAAATTTCCTGGTCACATGGTAGCCACCTTTTTTTTTTTTTTCTTTTTTTTTGAGGAAATGGGAAGCAAAAGTACTGCCACATCGAACAAACTGATTCACTAAAATAAAGAAAAGGAAGCACAATTAGAAAGGGAAAAGAAAGAAAGATCTCATGATCCGAGGGTGGTGTAGGTGAAGCAATCCCATGTTCTAAAATTAAAGCAGGCACCGAAAGCTCTACCTGGATTCATCCTTTCTTTCTGTCCCACAAAAGCATCATCCAAAAACTTGCGCGCAAGACCTTCCTCTCTCCCATTACCAAAGCATCCAAAATTCCTGCCTACAAATCACCCCACCCAACATCTCTCTCCCCCTCCCTCCCTCCATTCTTTCATCTCCCAAGCAATGGACGACGACGACAACTGCAAAGTCCTCATCGAACCCCATGACGGCCGCTCTGACCGCTACGAAGATGAGAGTGCCGACGAGCCGAACCTTATCTACGTCCTCAACTTAATCCTCAGTGGCACCGCCCGCCTCAACGTCCTCCTCCCCACCGCCACCATCCTCACCTTCACCATCTTCGCCCCCCTCCTCACCAACGACGGCAAGTGCGACGACCTCAACCGCTGGCTCATGGCCGCCTTCGTCGCCCTCTGCGCCGCCTCCTGCGTCTTCTTCACCTTCACCGACAGCTTCCGAGCCGTTTCCGGCAGGCTGTACTACGGCGTCGCAACGTTCAGAGGGATCTGGACGTTCAACGGGCGCCGGAAGGGACCGACGGAGCCGGCGGCGTATAAGCTTATGTGGTCGGACCTCTTCCATGCGCTGCTGTCGCTGGTGGCGTTTCTGACATTCGCGGCGTCGCACAATGACGTGGTGCTGTGCTATTACCCTCGGATGCCACGGAAGGTGATCAACACGGTGCCGTTCGTGGTTGGTTTCGTGGTGAGCCTTCTGTTCGTGGTGTTTCCTTCCAGGAGGAGGGGGATCGGCTACCCTTTCTTGCTGCAGAGGGATGCCGTTTACTTGAGGCGCTGAACTGCTACATCTTTGCTTGGATGGTGCGCTCTCGGTGCAAGAACTGAACTTGTCCGGCAATGAGCAAAACGTCTACGCAACAAACCTGTCGCGAGAATATCTGTCGTCAAACACCTAAACCCTAATTATTAATTTTTTGATATGTTTGGACAATGATTTCAATAACTCCTTCAAATAGGATATTATCATGGAAATAGCATAATTTATGATCTGATCTATCAATTTGATCTATAAATGATCTATCTTAATTAGATATGAATTTGACATAAATGGATTTGGATCAACGGATAAATCAATTTAAATCTGTTTATAAAATAATTTGACTTCATTTGAACCATTTAACTTATTTTGACTTATTCAATGATTAGATCAAACTATAATCTAATTCATTTAACTCATTTAATCTACTTAATTTATTTTTATCCTATTTAACTAGGCTTGTTTAATCTGTTTAATCAGTTTAAATCTATTTAATCAATTAAAATTTAATTTATTCAATCCATTTAATCTAGCTTAACATATTTAATAAGCTATGCAGGTCAAATCAGATTATCTGTTTAACAAATATATTAGATTTATATCTAAATTTTTAATTTATTGATAAATAGATCGAATTTGGATTGATGGTTTTTTGATTCGACTCATATTTAACCTAATCCATATCCTACCTGACCGGACTAAAATGCCACCCCCTACTACCATGGGCAATCTCTTGTAGGCAATCTGTCATGGTCTAGGTCCAAATTGAGCATCTAGATTAATTTGAGAAAAGTATGGCATCTGGATTATAGTTGCGAATTTGGTAATTGTGGTAACAATACCATCTGTCCGCAATTTAGACTGAGTCCTCATCCTTGAGCATTCCTGCTTCAATTGTTTTGACATAATCAATGAAAAGTTGTCCACGTTTAAACAAAAATAAAAAAAATATCGTATGCAATTTTACAACCCCCATTAAGATATGCGATAGCAGTTATATGTATAATTAACCTTTTTGTGTCAGAAATATTTTAAATGTTGCATGCAACTGTTAGATTTGGATGTTTATTGGACTATTTAATTATCCAACATACCATTGATCACATCTTGCCTCAAGGTGCTTTGGATGCAAGACGCTACCCAGATGTCATGTTCCCAATGATAACATCTACAATCAATCAATCATGAATTAGATTATGAAATAGTATAATATTAGTCTGGGCTATCGTGATAACCCCATAAATCAAATAATTGAAATCCCAACCAAAAACAATAATTGGAATCGCAGAAGTTGTTGCCAGAGTAAATACGGTGTCCCTTATTCTAAACCTGTGGAGGCCCAATACAACATCGGCTACTATGATCAAATAAACTACTTAATCCAATAAGTGCCACCATAACATATTTTTGTTTAACACCAAGGACCATACTCTGATCAAATGGGTCCATCTGAGGATCCAATGCTTCGAATTCGAGCATCAGAGCTGGCAAATGCATTAAAACTTCGCCTACGCTACCTAATCCTTTACTAGTCTCCAAAATCCAAATTGCTTCAGTTATCAAGCAAAAATCCCAATGTGGCAAAGCGTGTTGTGTCATAGAACTTTGATGGAATACGGCTTGATGTCATCCGTAGCTTCACGCGTTGCCCCACCAAATCATCTGTGGCCCAGGACTAGAACGTGTCAAAAAAGCCACTCCCCAACGAAGCGTCTCCGTGCAAGATAAGATAATCCCTACATATGTACATATGAACTCATCATTATTAACCAAACACAAAACACAAACACAAACACAAACACAAACACAAACACAAACCGTAGTTCTATTGATCTCCACTCTTCACAACATGCCTGTGAGAACCAGAAGCAAAAGCATCAAAGAAACACCACCATCACCACCACCACCACCACCACCAACAGAGAAAACCACCAAAACTCCCGAAACGCAGTCCTCTGAGGAGGAAGAAAGCCTGGTAGAGAAACCCCTCCCACCACCCCCCATCTCTCACTCTCAACTAGCAATAGCTCAGGCTCTAACAAGCACGGCTCACTTGGTCAACCTCCTCCCCACCGGCACCCTCCTCGCCTTCCAGCTCCTCACCCCGGTCTTCACCAAGAATGGCTCCTGCGACGCTGTCACCCGGCTCATGACGCAAAGCCTCCTCCTCCTCCTCGCTGCCTCCTGCTTCCTCGCCTGCTTCACCGATAGCTTTCGATTGCCGGACGGGCGATTATACTACGGTTTGGCCACTCTCCGAGGGATGTGGCTCTTCGATTACCCCCCGCCAGCCTCCTCGGCGCTGCCGGAACTGTCCACGTACAGGCTAAGATTCATAGATTTTGTGCATGCGGTGCTCTCGGTGCTCGTGTTTGCGTCGGTGGCGTTGAGAGATAAGAACGTTGTTGATTGCTTTTATCCACAGCCGAAGCATGAGACCAAGGAGGTTTTGGATATCTTGCCGTTGGGGGTAGGGGTTATATGTGGCTTGTTGTTTGTAGTCTTTCCTACAAGAAGGCATGGGATTGGCTATCCGGATACCAAGGAGAATTGAGAGGATTTTGTCCTCAGATATGTATCTCTTGCGTTGTCGATGATTGATTGATTTGATTTGATTTGTTTATGAGAACTAATTAATCTAATCAAACAAGATTATTTATTAGATTATTTTTTAATTTTGTTCTCCATAAAATTTTGTTGGGGAATATCCGCCGACCGACCGACCGACCGACCGATGGCCGGAGGGACCGACCGACTGACCAACAGTCGGAGGGACCGATTGGCAGACGCCATCACTGGCCAATTGACGGCCCATCACCGACTGGAGGTACGTCGGGCGTATCCCTCCCGACCGACTGAACCCGGAGCTCCGATGGCCGACTCATATAAAACTCGCCGACCAACGGGGGGGCCCGACGCCACTCGGCGGGCCACCGACCTAGGGTCGGTCGGCTCCTCCGATCGCCGTACAGCCGCCAGATCTTGTCAGTTCTGACAGCGACATGCGGCTCGACCGTCTCGGGACATTGTCCTGCCAGGGGCATTGTCAACCCTGGTGATTTGACAACCCCTACGGCGATGTGACATTTTCACGGCGACTCTGACAGTCCACAGTGAGTTGACAGTTCCTCACTTGTCTGCGTCATTAATGACGGCGCCATACTGTGCTCCACTATATAAACCGGGGAAGGCAATAGTGCAAGGGGATCGATCAATCACGCTCAGTCCACTCCTCGACTCCCAAAAAACCACAGACTCGCTCCCTCTCTCCCTCTCTTTCCCTTCGATCGAGCTCTCTGTCTTCGTTTTTACTGTTGCCCAGTCACCTCTCTGACTTGATCGTCGGAGGGTCCCCGCCGGAGCCGCCTCCGGTCAGTGCGGACTTCATTTTGCAGGTGCCCATTTCTCGACGATCGGACGATGAGGCGATTGGCCGCAACAAGTTTGATTTAAGGTTTGTTCCAAAAGCCGTCGATTTCATGTATACTTGTGAAACGTGAATAGCTTGAAAGGAACTCGAGTTTTTTGGTGCGATAGTCTGGGAATTGAGATAGTTGAATGGAAATAAGGAAGAAAAGTGACGTAGAAATAAACAATAGTTGACTGTCAAAAATAAATCTTAAAAACTAAATTCTAAATTCACCTAGATTTGCTTGCCATCTTGTTTCACCGACGAAGCTGACCTAACCGTATTTGTCCATATGCGAAGTTACCGGATGCATGTCCCAGCCAGTAGATGATAAATGAGGGGGGACCCAGTACGATCTCCAAACAACACCAAGGTCCTGCTAACCGGGGCAGCTCTGCTTTAAGGATAGGAATATCTAGCCGAGGGGCCAAATTTTGCACCGTTGGAACCGAGTTGCTAAGCTGGGTTTATTGAAAATTTTGGAAATCCAATCCTCACCCATTTTCATCCCTGCTAGACGATATTCTTGGATCTGTATCCTTATAGATGTGTGTTTGATTTTATATTGACTATATCATAGATAGATTTTGGATACTTATATAATTTTAATAAATTTGAATCATACTTTTTGATCAATCTTTTTAAATGAGATCTTAGATTGACGTCAGAACGAATTTAGCCTATAATTTATGTGGATTAGGAGATATTATCTCTATATTTGGTTAGAGTGATGAGAAAAAAGGTGGATGGAATTGAAATGATAGATAGTCTTGATCCACTATTTGATTCAAAAAATTTGAGGAAGGATAGATAAAAAAAAGAGATTTCTATTCATTACGGATCACCAATTTGCATCTTCCGAGAAGGAAGGAAGGATAAAGTATATAAGGGATGGGTTTTTACATTGACAAAATTATTTCTTATTAATTTTTTGACAAAAATCTAATATTTCTTCACTTTTTCATCCATTTTATTTATATATTTTTTATTTTATCTATATTATTTATCCAATACTATTAAATTTTATTACTAATTATTTTAATTTTAATATATAATTTTCATAATCATAAGCAAATAATTAGAATTATCTTCTTTTTTATTTATATTTAATGTTTTAATTAACTATTTATATAAAATTAATTAACTATTTAAACTAAGTTATAAATAAATTAATTATTTATATAATTAATATATAAATAAATTTATTCATATATAATTAATTTATAAAATTTTTACTGAATTAAATAAAATTAGAATTATATATCAGTATAATTTTTATATAATCATAAATTATAAAAATTATAAGTTTATATATTACTCAATTTCTTTAGTATAAATAAGTATTGTTATAAATTGATAATAATAAAAAATTTTATCAAAAGATAGCTTAGTAAAAATATCGTACAAATATTATCATTCTCCCTTATTTATTTTGTTTTAAGTAAAGGAGAGAATCATTTCCATCTATCCTTTCATATTTTACGGAACAATACGGAACGATGAATAAAAGATCCATCCATCATCTCCTTTATTGATCCTTTCCCCTCTATCCATCATTCCTCTAATATATCATTCATACTAAATAGAGGATCCAACATGGGTCTATTTGGATTGATCACGAGCTAATTATGATGTTTGTAATTGGATTTAAATAGATTTAGATTTTTAGCTTGGCGAGGACGTTATGGCTTAAAAAGAAAGAGTATGTGAGGATCCATATAGGCATATATTTAATTCTATATCGATTATTTATTAAATTTTTTTTTAATATTTATACATGACTAAAAAATCCAAATAATACTTTTAGGCTAATTCTTTTGGCTGGTTCTTATGTATCATTTACTTATGTTGACTCAATTTGCCCAAAAACTTAGGTTGCATTAATAATGTTCGCTCTATAAATAGTAGTTGGAGAAAAGAAGCATACTGGATTCTTTAATGAAATGAATATTACAAAGGCCAAAACTGCATAGGTATTCATGAACGGCATTAGTATGGAAATTAGTAGTAAGGGGTCAAAACTAGATTTCTAGTAACAAGACATTAGTAGGGGGCTTGATGCCTTCTAGAACTGTATTTATTTCAAGCTGGGCAATAAGGATAAAATCCATTTATGGGAAGACTCTTGGAAAGGTCTAATGTCTTTATTATATCTCTTCGTAGAACTTTATCATAGGATTGCTAAGAGCAACATTATTGTTGTTTCATAGTGGACTTGGAGAAATATGATATAGGTCATTAGCTTGTGTGGTCCACTCTCTTTCCAAGAATCAAAACAGCTCAAAGTGATGCAAGATCTTTTCCATCTCTAGACCCTCAAGTATATAAAGCAGATGTGCAAAAGGATGGAAGCTCATGAACAATGGCATGTTCAATATTGTTGACTCATATTATAGGTTTAGGAGATAATATCCTTTGTCCTTGCTGCAAAGCAACCCAAAAGGCTACCATATGCCGAAGAAGGTTAAAACGTACCTTTGGATTGTGAATAGATTACACACGAGAGGCTATTGCTAAAAATGGATGGATCGCATGTTCTAGATGTTGGATAGATGTCTGGCCAGAATACCATTTTTTAGGATCTTTTCGATACCACGCGATGCAGCAGGAAGAAAGAAAAAAAAAGAAAGCAATTAAATATGTGGATCAGTCAAAAAAGAGTTCGCCTTCATGGAGCATGCAAACTTCACTATGAGAAAAAGAAATATTACAAGAGAAGATCTCATCCTCAACCCTTGTACACCCAATTTCTCCCTCACAAAAATTTCTCCCTCACAAAAGCTCTCTTTCTAGAAAGATCCCCTGAACCCCTGAAGTGACTGCTGTTCACTATCCAGAAGCCTTCCTAGAGCCTCTGCTCGTGCTTCTGTTAGCACGTCTGCTCCCTTTTTCTCTCTCTAGGTTATCTATGGCGAAAAACCGAGCCACCACATTTTTCTGTTCATGATCAGGCCCATTTAAAGGCCTTAAATCCGTATTAGATTAGGTTAAAGGCTCAAAAACTGCCCAAGAGAACCTCCTTAAATCACTCAGAAAACCCCTGGAGCCGTTGGATCGAAACTAGGAGCTCCCCATGCCATTGGATCGTGCACCGGTCCATAAAAATGTATCGTGGACTGCAAAAAATGCGTGGGAAACACCCACGTGGTCCACGCAGTCGGCTGTGCACTACCCGATCCTCCGCTGCTCCGGGTTCTGTACCGACTTCTCTCGCACATATCTCCTCCGTCCGAGCTCCGTTTGAGGTGATATTGGTCTCGTTGGACTCCATTTTTCATCGTGAACCTCGTTATGAGCTTAATATAGATCAAATCTCGAGGCATCAAATTCTAACAATCTCTACCTCGACTCGATATTCGACCTCTTCCGAACTCTGAGAGCTTCTGGATCTCCTCACCTCCATGCCCTGGGACAATCGCCTGCTGATCATGGATGGACAAACATAGGAGTCGAGTCAGGTTGCTCGATCCCATCTCCGTCGTATGCTGTGCTCCTCCTGACTTGAGACATACTCGAGGTATCATCCTACGGCAATAGGAATCTCACCTTGTGACGTCGCTTCTCATCCTCCCGAGTCTCCTGTCTCGTGCCAGATCCACCTCTACCTAGAGCTCCACCTGACTCTGGAAGCTCTACCTCGCACTGGGCTCCCCGTTAGGTAATAATGTCCTCTCCTCCCCTTCTTCCCTTTCAGAACAATCCTATTGCTGCGTAGCACCTTCAGGATTCCTCCACCAGCTACCATCCTGTAGCCTCTCGAATCCAGTCTACTCAGTGAGATAAGATTCTGCCTAAAATTGGGTATGTATCGGACCTCTCCTAATCTTCTCACTGCACCATCATGTGTTCTCCAGCTGATCATCCCGATGTCACTGATCGTACAGCTCGATCCATCCGACAGATAAACAGTGCCTTCATTATTTTTCAGAGAGTCAAACTGCTCCTCTTTACAACATACATGATAGGTACATGCAGAATCTAAGATCCACTACTGAGAAGAAATAGATACATCGTTAGATATTTTAAGGACATCTCCCTCTGAATCGCTACTGGCCGTCGCTACGGCAGCCATCGTCTGAACCTTGAGTTGAAGGCAATCTCTAGCTAGATGCCCCAACTCTTCACACTGGTAACATCTGGTTTTGCTCAAGTCTCTCTTGGACTTGGACCGCCCTCGTCGCGATCTCCTGTCGCTCCATTTATCGCCTTCTACTTCTCCAGAAACCACCAAAGCTAAGCTATCACTAGCGGAGCTCGAAGCTGGATTCTTTCTCTTGAGAATCTCATTCTGGAGTATCACCGCGGTGATCTCGTTCATCTTGATGGTGCTCTTTCTCACTAGAAGAACAGTCACTAAGGATTCATACGAAGGTGGAAGTGACGCTAACAAAATCAGCGCCCTGATCTTCTCCTCAATATTTTCGCCAACGCTGAGGAGATCGGTGAGGATCTCTAAAAGTGACTTAGATGCTCCTACACGCTCTGTCCCTCAGTCATCCGCAGCTAATAAAATTATCTCCAGAGAAAAAGAGTGTTGGTGAGAGATTTCACCATGTACAACTCCTAGAGCTTCGATCATAGCACCGTCGGAAAAGTCTCACTAAGACATGGATCACCACCTCATCTGCTAGGTATATGCGGATGGTACTCACCGCCTGCATCTATAACCATTTCCAATCCTACACCTTCATTGTGGTCGACTTCTCCTCGCACAAGAGAGCATCAATCAATCCTTGTTGGATGAGCACATCCTTCATCCTTGCCTGCCACAAGAAGAAATTGCTCTTTCCATTAAACTTGTTGATCTCCATTTTGATTGATCCTGTCTTCTCTATTTTCAGTCTTGCTCACCACTGCTGCAATCTGCGTCCTTGTATCGCCTCGCTCTGATACCACTTGTTGGGGTGGATATCTGATCAGGATACCACATCCTAAAATCTTTTCGATACCACGCGATGTAGCAAGAAGAAAGAAAAAATAAAATAGAAAATAATGAAATACGTAGATCAGTCAAAAAAGGACTCGCTTCCATGGGGCATGCAAACTTCACTATGAGAAAAATAAATATTACAAGAGGAGATCTCATCCTTAACCCTTATATACCCAATTTCTCCCTCACAGGAAGTTCTCCCTCACAATAGCTCTCTTTCTAGGAAAATCCTCCTAAACTCCTGAAGCGACCGCTGTCCGCTGTCTAGAAGCCTCTCTGGAGCCTTTGCTCGTGTTTTTGTTAGCGTATATGCTCCCTTCCTCTCTCTTTGGGTTCTCTGCGATGAAAAATCGAGCCACCACATCTTTCTGTTCACGATCAGATTGATTTAAAGGCCTTAAATCTGTGTTAGATTAGGTTAAAGACTCCTAAACTGCCCAAGAGAACCTCCCTAAATCACCCAGAAAATCCCTGGGGACGTTGGATCGAAATCGGGAGCTCCCCATGTCGTTGGATCATGCATCGATCCACGGAACAGTGCCGTGGACTGCGAGAAATGCATAGAAAATGCCCACGCAGTCGGCTGTGCACTGTCCGATCCACGGTGGACCGGATTGTGGGCTCCCAGCAGCGCGCCTGGGCTTGGGCCGGCCTGCGTGCTCGTGCACCTGTGCCTGGGCCGGCCCGCGTGCGCTACCGCACTTGGGCTTGAGCCGTGCCCTACGCACCCAAGCCCTGCATAGCCGCGCCTGGGCCACGCCCCACCGCGCGCGGCCACGCCACCGCCGCTCCACCGGCCCACCGCCGGCGGTCCTCCGCTTCGAGTTCCGTGCTGACTTCTCTCGCATATATTTCCTCCGTCCAAGCTCCATTTGAGATGATTTTGGTTTCGTTGGACTCCGTTTTTTGTCGCGGACCTCACTGTGGGCTCAATGTGGACGGAATCTCGAAACATCAAATCCTAACACTAGATGCCTATTATATGGTGCTTGTTTTGAAACAGTGATCCATCGACTTAGTGCCATTCTCTACAAGCATCTGATCATTTTTGATATTATGTCTCATTTGAGAGGTTGACCATTGTACATGCTCTTTGGACAACTTGGAGATGAAGGAAGGTCACCAACCTCTTATGCCTCTTAGTTGGAAGGCTAGATATGAAAGAAAACCAAGAATTTTTTTTTTAAAAAAGAGGCAAACTTTCATAAAAAATTCCTGAACTTTATGCCCTAATTTAACTTAGACCTCAAACTTCAATTTCTCACAATTCGATTCCCGAACTTGTAACCCATTTACAATGTGAACCTTTCATCACTCGGGCGTCAAATAATTAACAGAAAAGGCACGTGCCTCACACATGCCCTTTCATTTTGCTTATATAGCAAGATGAGAGCTTCAAGACTGACATTGCTGTAGGAGATTACATGCAGCAAGCAGGGTACACCATATTGCTGCATTGCACTATATTGGCATTCCCTTGATGAAAGCATAAGCATCTTGTAGAAGCCAACATGGCAAAACAAGTAAGCATGCACTTTTAATGAGCAAGATGAGGATTTGGATTGTAATCCCTCTACATGCTCCCTGAATGAAATTGTCTTTCGCTGACCAACTGTATTTGCCTGAAGAGCTTGAGAGTTTTGCCTGAACTGCTATTGTTCACATAAGCCGAAAATCAAGGCAGCTCAACATCAGACCATAATCCTGCAGGACATTACGTTGAACATTTGGAGTGCATCATTTATGCTCCCTATCTCCAACTACATGTTGAGGAGAGCTATTTGTAAATGTACAATGGTCTCAAAGCTGAGAGCTGTGACAAATGTGTGGAGCTGTGTTCTTTCCACTCAGGATGATGACTTGGTCCATACTAAGAACACAAAAAAGCACAAAGCTGTCAATGGAGGAAGGTTCTCTTTTTTGCAAATGCCTAAATTGCTCGAAGGGCTTTCTGGTGGGAAACTATTTGCCTTTTTGGTGGAGGTGATCGTTGCTAATCCTACACCTTTCCATGGGAAGATGGAAGCGAGATATATTTGGCACGACAGCTAACATCTTATCGAACTCCATGAAAATAGAAGTAAAGCAGTTCGCTTCACTCTCTCAATATCTTTCACACGTGACTCCAAAGAGACTGTAGGAGTTCGTTTAATAATCAGAACAATAAAATGGCCAGAGATGAAATGGTTTTGTGACGATGGAAGGCCACATGCAACGTACATGCTTTATTCCATTAATTATCAAGATAGTGTTTAGATACTCAAATCCTGGATGGAATAAAGATTTATTCCATCTTATTCTTTCAAACAGACAAAAAAAATGACGATGGACCATCCTAATTTAGCTATTTATATATTCACATTCATATCTATATCCATTTTTTTTAATAGATATGGATATTACTTGGATGCTTAAATTTTTATCCAAATAGATTCAGATATGAAAATAGATTTGAATAGATATTATTCGATTCACTTTTGCCCATACCATTTTATGATTTGATTTAGAAGAACTCCTCATCTATTTGCGGATCTGCCTTGTGCAACAGTCACCAACATTTAATTTTTGGAGTTATTCGTATTCTAAAGCTTTAGTATTTGTATTAACTTACCACTTACTTCTAAAAGCTTGGTTTTTGGAGTCTAGTAGTAAGTTTATTAAAAAAAAAATTATCTATAGGTCTCCCATTGAATTCAAAATTATTTTTAAATTTTTAAATTTTTAAGATGAAATAAAAAATATATCGATTGATTCGAATTATTTTTAAGTTTCTATCATCATCTGCTGTCGTTCAACTCTATATGAATGATCTAACTGTCTTTGGATGGTTCTGATTTACATATCTATATTTAGATTACACAAATATATATTTAAATTATATAAATTTATATTTAAATTAATATAAATCTGTATAAATTGCATATATATCTGTATAATCTGGAGATATATCTGTGCAGGTAACTGTCAAAATTATGTATCCAGTTATTTTCACCCGACGCATGCTAGGTAAGTAATATATGTATTCATGCGTCGGGTGAAAATAACCACATCGAGTTATTTTCACCCCACGCGTACTAGGTAAATAATATTACCCGCCCTTCCCACTTCCTTTCATCCTCCATTACTCATCTCATTGATGCGCCTCTCTCTCCCCAAACCGCAAGCCTTCTTCCTCCGATCGAACTCCACCGCCTCGACCCCCAACTCTAACTCCAAATGGCTTCTCCTCTCCCGCTCCATCTCGTGCCCCAACCACCTCGACCAGTTTCTCTCTCACGCCATCGTCACTGGCCTTCTCCAAAGCTCCCATCTTTACATCTGGAATTCCCTCCTTCATTCCCTCGCTCGTGGTCCGTCCCCCGACCTCTCCATATCTCTCTTCGACTTCATTCGTAGAGAAGGCATCGCTCCTGATAACTACACCTTCACTGCCGCCCTCAAAGCCATTGCCCGCCTCTCCCTCCCCAGAAGCGGGGAAGAGATCCATTCCTTGAGCCTGAAGCTTGGGTTCGAATCTGATACCTTTGTGCAGAACTCTCTCATCCATGTGTACTCCGCTTCTGGCTCCGTGGGCACCGCAAGAAAGGTTTTTGATTTGGCCTCTGCTTCCGTCGTTGATGTGGTTTCTTGGAACAGCATGATATCGGGTTATCTGCAGGGCAATTTATGCGAAGAAGCTTTAGGGGTTTTTGGTAGAATGGTAGAGAAATCTATTAGGATGGATAAGATTACTGCAGTGAGCTCGCTGATTGCTTGTGGGAGAATCGGGGCACTCGATCTTGGTAGGAGGATTCACGCATTGGTTGTGGTGAATGGTTTTGTTATGGATTTCTATCTGTGCTCTTCTTTGGTTTGCATGTATGCAAAATGTGGGTTAGTAGGGCATGCTCGAAAACTGTTTGATGGAATGCCTGATAGGAATGTGGTCTGCTGGACTTCAATGATTTCCGGGTATGCCCAATCAGGTCGATTTAGAGAAGCAGTAGAGCTCTTTAGGGAAATGCAAGTTGCTGGTGTGAGAGCTGATGATGCCACGGTTGCATCTGTTGTTTCTTCATGTGCACAGTTGGGTGCACTGGATCAAGGTAAGTATATTCATGCATATTGTGATGCTAATGGCATAGGACAGGATATTTCAGTGAAGAATGCTTGGATTGATATGTACTCAAAGTGTGGGGACATTAAGAAAGCTCTACAGATATTTTGGGGATTGGTCAGGCGGGATATCTTTTCATGGACAGCGATGATATCTGGGCTGGCTATGAATGGATACTCTAGTGAGGCATTGGATTTGTTCTCACAAATGGAGGACATGAGTGAAGTACTGCCAAATGAAGTAACTTTTCTTGGTGTTTTGTCTGCTTGTAGTCATGGAGGCTTGGTTGAAAAAGGATTCCACTACTTTGAACACATGATCAGAGCGTATAAGCTTACACCTAAAATAGAGCACTATGGGTGTATGGTGGATCTTTTGGGGCGTGCAAAGCTTTTGGTAGAGGTGAAGAAATTTATCGAAGAGATGCCTGTTGAACCTGATGTGGTTATTTGGCGGTCACTGCTTTTTGCATGTAGGATTAATGGGCATGTCAAATTGGCAGAATATGCAGCTGAAAGAATTATGGAATTAGAGCCAAAGAAATGTGGTGGGCATGTCTTACTTTCTAATGTATATGCTGTGGCATCCAGGTGGAGTGATGTGAATAGGGTGAGGAGAGTTATGTATGTCCAAAGCATACAAAAGCAACCTGGATGTTCCTTCATAGAAATAAATGGTAATGTGCATGAATTCTTTGCCAAGGATACATCACATCCTGAAACAGAAGTTATACATGGGGTCCTTCTTTGGATTAATAAACATCTATTGTCGGAAACATACACCATACATTCACCAGGTTCATTCTATAATTCAACACAGAAAGATAATGAATTGAACCAAAGGCAAGAGGTACGCCTCTATGATCCATGACCTATTTCGTGGTTCAATTTTTGGTTTCAAATTATTGATTGTCAAGCTCCAGCATGTTTTGTATTGTCTCAGATAGATTGATTCTATGAGGCATTGGAAATTAAATTAGATGTAGCAGCTTCCACAGTCTGGTTTTATGTAAGTTTGCAATATCCAGAATATTTTAAACTTAACTGCAAATGCCTACTAAATTCTATTGTTTCCAGTTTTATGATTTAGCATGCATCTAAGGCCAAGTTCTTCTATATCTATATCATGCTAGTGTAGGCTGATACAGGTTAGTTCGTTATAAGGGCTTTATGAGAAAAGGTGATATTTTTTTATTTTATTAATTGTTTAGTGGCCTGTAAATGGTTGAGACAGCTGAAAAAAATAGAACAAGTAGTCTTATGAAAAGACAAGTTTGCTTATATTCGCAAACTTGCCAATATCTCCACATCTGATAATGTCTATCATTTTACCCATAGAAAAGTATGTTTCTTATAGCTTCTTAGCAGTCCTGTGGGAAGAAATCCAATGCTAATACAAAATGAGGAAAAGAAGATCCAAAATGTTCTATTTGCATTGTAATATTCAAGTAGACTTTGCTGATTATTGTTTAGGAAAAATCAGCTTTAAGATTCAAAGATTTGTCAAACTCTGGGATGTTGATTATCAAACAAACTTCAAGATCTCTCTCCTCCCACCCCCAACCCTCTCTTTATGTCTGTGTGTGTCTCTCTGTCACTCAAATTGCCATAAGGAACCATCCTTGTCTGGTGATCCTGGAAAATCAATCACGGCTTTGAAGCCTTTCTGGGCCCTCTTTCCCTCCTATATCTTGATTCCATTACTGCAAATGTTTTTAGAGTTATTGGAGATTGATCATGAGTTAGGAGCAAGTGACCTCAGAGTCTGTCCTGGTGATGGTAGCAAAGGTGAAACCTGTGATACCAGCAACCATCAACTTTGTTGACCATCTCCTTGGCACTGAGTTCAGATGTAGGTCTCAAAAATGTTATTTTCTATGATAATACGATGTTGAAGATTTTCTTTTCAATCTCAATATCAAGTACCATTTATATCCAAGTAGAATAACCCTATTTGGAGAGCTTTTATTTTTTGAAGGTGTAACTGCTTGTCCCTATATATAATAAGCTAATAGCTGAGAGAAAACACAAATCAGAAAGAGATTCCCTTGTTGTCTGGTTTGATTATTATTCTTATTTAGTAATCTCTTGTAATTTTCAGAATAAACAATAAATCTTTGGTCATTTAATGGCTGTTAATTATGAATTAAGGCAAGCAATATTGACAAAGTTGTTATGAATTCTCACAAGAAAGGACGTGTTTTTTTTCAAGTTAAATGTTATTGTATCGAGAATTTAATTATACTTTTGTAATAAAGTTGCAGAATGCTTTGGCAACTTGGAAAAATTTTAAAGATTTGAAAGAATATTGAACTTAGCAAGGAATCTAATTGAGGCATTCTAATTGTACATATGCATGTTGGCAAACTACAAATGTATGGTATTTCTTCACACCTTATATCAAATAGGACCCTTATCTTGTTGAGTTGACATAAAATTAATCTTCTAGAGGGCGAGCCTTGACACAATGGTAATGTTGCTCTATTGTCACTTGCAAGTCATGGGTTTGAAACATGTAAACATCCTTTTTGATGTGAGGGTTAAGGATGTGTTCATCTGACCTTTCCTAAACTTCATAATGGCAGGAACCTTGTGTATTGGGATGCTCTTTTATAAAGTTAATATTTTAGATAGCCAACTATATCCTTAAACTAGAAGAGGAATCCAACCCAGATTTTTTAAGGATGGATCTCACTGGCATAAATAAAAGGATTGCAATCAGTTTTCTTATTCAATTAATGAAAGAAAAAGGGACTTAGACCATACTTTCTCAATTTTGTTATTTTCTATTACCTCATTGAGAGATTTGAATTGAGTGGGTTGAAGAAGTTACTTCCTTCTCTCTCTTTTCGGATCATTTTGTTTGAGGAAGTGTACGATTGGTTATATTCTATGTGTTCTTTAATAATGATGCTATGAGAGAAAAAAAAGACAATGTATTTTAGGGTAGCAGAAGACTATTAAGGACTTTAATAATGATGCTATGAGAGAAAAAAAAGAATGTATTTTAGGGTAGCAAAAGACTATTAAGGACTTTCAAGCATCGAGGAAATAAATTTTAATGAAGAGGTCGGATTTGCTTTGTGATGCAGTCTATAAAGGCTCATCTTTTCCCGGGGAGCAAATTTTGACAAGAATATAGAAGAAAAAAATATTGTTATGGCATCTTCTGTAGAAGAATTTAAATGGTGTTGCTCAAGATTATCGAGATCAAAGGTGGAAGATTAATGTTGTTTTTTAGTTAAGTCTTTGTACATAAATAGCATTGATATACTTTGAATTTTTCTTCCTTGTTTCTGGTTCTGCCCAATTCCTTTGAACATGAGTCTTTTGTTGGTTGGTTATAAAAGGAATTGGTTGTGAAAACCAAGATGTGTTTTCTTTCTGTTGCTGCTAAACCCCAGTGGCTGTTCCTTTGGAAGTCAGTTGGGCACTTCAGAGGGTGCGGGCCGCTTGTGACGGTCGGAGAACCTGCAAAGAAAGCCCACTCATTGGAGTGTGTCTGGTGGGAGATCCTTTGATGCTTAAGTCAGCCGAAACTTAGGGAATAATTGAAGAAGAAAAGAGGAGGGCAAGAGCGGAGTATTAGCTCTGGAGTTGAGCTCTTATTTGAGGATCCCTTTTTTATTTTTTTATATAGAGATAGAGTGATAGGCCGACATGTCAGAATTTGATAGGTTGTTAGGGCCTAGGAGGTCACGATCTGATAGACCATTGGGATTCATCCACTAATCTAATCAGGATTGTTAGTCATGGACATCGGTGGCTTGTCGTGCCTGTGGATCATGTTCGTTAGTCATGGGTGTTAGTAGCAGGTTGTACCTACATTCTGAAGGTTTCTAGGAGATTTCAAGGATCACCTG